>NC_059231.1:8462451-8492451 GCF_020615455.1 Coregonus clupeaformis
TTGCTAGCAAGAGCTGCCCTGACCCAATTGGCTATTGCGCAATTGTGTCCCTGAAAATGTGCATGAAGATGATCTCCAGTAGCTTATTGTGAGTGGTAGTTAGTCTACACCTCCCAAGATGCTCCTTGATCGCTCCGTGGCTCTTCTCCGGGCAGCATCTCTGTGCGGAGAGGAGAGAGACACACCCTCCAGTCCCTGGGGTTTTCACAGTCACTTAAACGGCTTAGTAAAGGTCACCCAGCTAGCGTCTCAGTCTCACCACTCCTCTCCTCTCAGCTGACTGACTGTAGAAGCGAGCCGGGCTGAGGCTCCTCTTAGTTCAGTTCACTGGCCTGAATGGCTGATGATGAGGATGCCTGATAAAAATGATGATGCATGATGAAAATGATGATGCCTGATGAAAATGATGATGCCTGACAGTGATAATGATGCCTGATGATGAGGAGGGTGATGCCTGATTATGATGATGATGCCTGATGAAAATGATGATGCCTGACAATGATGATGATGCCTGTATGATGATGCCTGATGAAAATGATGATGCCTGACGATGATGAGGGTGATGCCTGATTATGATGATTCATGATGATGCATGATATTGATGCCAGACATTGATAATGATGCCTGATGAAAATGATGATGCCTGATGATGATGGAGGGTGATGCCTGATTATGATGATGCATGATGATGATGATGCATGATGATGATGCCAGACTGTGATGATGATGCCTGATGATGAGGATGGTGATGCATGATGATGATGATGATGATGATGATGATGATGATGATGATGATGATGATGCCTGAGATGGTTGATGCATGATGGTGATGATGCCTGATGATGATGATGCCTAGTTCAAATGATCACTGCATGTGATGTGTATCTCTTTGCAGATTTTTTTTTTTTTAAATA
Organism: Coregonus clupeaformis; assembly: GCF_020615455.1. Lineage (NCBI taxonomy): Eukaryota > Metazoa > Chordata > Actinopteri > Salmoniformes > Salmonidae > Coregonus > Coregonus clupeaformis. Next base: position 8,463,366 of record NC_059231.1, read on the forward strand.
ACGGAGCATTTTCTAAATTTAAACCAACCCCCTGCAACTAGACATGGACGTTTAGAAGACATTGGTTGTCTTCCATGTCAGGAATTGAGGAAGTAGCGGCAAGTTAAGGTTGGTCGAAAATTATCCGTGCTACGCCAAACAGCACCTAACTTTTAACGGCTATTGGAGCATCACATTAGCCCGTTACAGTCTGCATAGGAGTCTAAAGGCCAGCCAGGCAGATAGCCCTCCCTCACTGGCCAGCCAGGCAGATAGCCCTCCCTCACTGGCCAGCCAGGCAGATAGCCCTCCCTCACTGGCCAGCCAGGCAGATAGCCCTCCCTCACTGGCCAGCCAGGCAGATAGCCCTCCCTCACTGGCCTGCAGGCTGATGATGCCTCATCTACACGTACGTTAGCTTGAATATAAAGGAGCACCACTCATAGAAGACATTATGTGTAACAGCAATGGTCCAGGGAACAGTAGATATGTAGTGGTTCATTGCCTTGTAGGCGTGAGTCAGGACCTCCTAACAGTTGGTGCAGAGCCACCAGTGGTTCGTAACGACAAGATCCCCTTCAGACCCTGCGTCCCAAATGGCACCCTATTCCCTACCTCAGGGGTGGGCAACTAGATTCAGCCGCGGGATGATTTATGTCGGAGCGGATGGTCGGGGGACCGGAACATAATTATTATAATTTGTACGCTGCAAATAACCCAAAAAATAGTTCATGTTTGAAAATAACAATAATTTCATACTTTGATTACATTGAGACACGATCACATTGTCTCGTTTTGTATTTGTGGGAATACTTTCGGAACGTATTTCCTAAATTAAACAGAGTTTTAGCAAAATTCCTGGTGATTTTAGTCTTTTCTTTTAAAACCCCAAAACATTTTTATTTATTTAAGAACTTTGGCTAAAGAAATCCCTCGCCGGACGGTTTTTGGCCCACCGAAGTTCTTAATGATGATGATGATGATGATGATGATGATGCCTGACCTGGGCCCATAGGGCTCTGTACAGGGAATGGGGTGGCATTTGGTACGTAACCTGGGTTGATCCAGAGCAGATGTCAACAGGCTGGGATGGATTAAGACCCTATAGAGGTCACTGACATCTGGCTCCAACAGAAATATGTCCCTATGTTGGGAAAGACTGAAGAATGTTGTTATTCACAATGCCACACAATGAAGAGTTTCCCCTATTAGAGACATGTGGATGGATAAATCCCAATTTTGTGTGTGTGTGTGTGTGTGTGTGTGTGTGTGTGTGTGTGTGTGTGTGTGTGTGTGTGTGTGTGTGTGTGTGTGTGTGAGCTACCTTGTGTGGTTAAATCCCAACTCTATAGACTAGAATTAATGGACTGACATTAAATGGCCCTGCTGAAAATTAGGTGACAAGGTCTAATCCTATTGATATGAAAAAAGTCTTAACAGGATTGACTCCTGACATCCCTGATAAACTAGAAATCATTTAAATCTGGTGGGCAAATCCTGCTTCAAAAGACGGCTGGTGTTTTGTGTGTTGAGCGACTAGGCTAAGCTAAGGCCATTTCAATTATATCTATGAGCAGTGAGGATTGTCGTGACGTCGTCCATAGAGCCATAAACAAAGGAATCAGAGAGAAATGGAGAGGGTAAGTGAGAGAGGGGAGGAGAGAGATGGAGGGAAAGAGAGTGAGAGGGGAGGAGAGAGATGGAGGGAACGAGAGTGAGGGGAGGAGAGAGATGGAGGGAAAGAGAGTGAGGGGGGAGGAGAGAGATGGAGGGAACGAGAGTGAGGGGAGGAGAGAGATGGAGGGAAAGAGAGTGAGAGGGGAGGAGAGAGATGGAGGGAACGAGAGTGAGGGGAGGAGAGAGATGGAGGGAAAGAGAGAGAGGGGAGGAGAGAGATGGAGGGAAACAGAGAGAGGGGAGGAGAGAGATGGAGGGAAAGTGAGACAGGGGAGGAGAGAGATGGAGGGAACGTGAGAGAGGGAAGGAGAGAGATGGAGGGAAAGAGAGTGAGGGGAGGAGAGAGATGGAGGGAAAGTGAGAGAGGGAGGAGAGAGATGGAGGGAAAGAGAGTGAGGGGAGGAGAGAGATGGAGGGAAAGAGAGAGAGTTGAGTTGTAACCCTCTGTAGAGTTGAGTTGTACCCCTGTGTAGAGTTGAGTTATAACCCTGTGTAGAGTTGAGTTATAACCCTGTGTAGAGTTGAGTTATAACCCTGTGTAGAGTTGAGTTGTAACCCTGTGTAGAGTTGAGTTATAACCCTGTGTAGAGTTGAGTTGTAACCCTGTGTAGAGTTGAGTTGTAACCCTGTGTAAAGTGGAGTTGTAACCCTGTGTAAAGTGGAGTTGTAACCCTGTGTAAAGTGGAGTTGTAACCCTGTGTAAAGTGGAGTTGTAACCCTGTGTAAAGTGGAGTTGTAACCCTGTGTAAAGTGGAGTTGTAACCCTGTGTAAAGTGGAGTTGTAACCCTGTGTAAAGTGGAGTTGTAACCCTGTGTAAAGTGGAGTTGTAACCCTGTGTAAAGTGGAGTTGTAACCCTGTGTAAAGTGGAGTTGTAACCATGTGTAAAGTGGAGTTGTAACCCTGTGTAAAGTGGAGTTGTAACCCTGTGTAGAGATGAGTTGTAACCCTGTGTAGAGTTGAGTTGTAACCCTGTGTAGAGCTGAGTTGTAACCCTGTGTAGAGATTAGTTGTAACCCTGTGTAGAGATGAGTTGTAACACTCTGTAGAGTTGAGTTGTCACCCTGTGTAGAGATGAGTTGTAACCCTGTGTAGAGTTGAGTTGTAACCCTGTGTAGAGATGAGTTATAACCCTGTGTAAAGTGGAGTTGTAACCCTGTGTAGAGATGAGTTGTAACACTCTGTAGAGTTGAGTTGTAACCCTGTGTAGAGATGAGTTGTAACACTCTGTAGAGTTGAGTTGTCACCCTGTGTAAAGTGGAGTTGTAACCCTGTGTAGAGTTGAGTTATAACCCTGTGTAGAGTTGAGTTGTAACCCTGTGTAGAGATGAGTTGTAACACTCTGTAGAGTTGAGTTGTCACCCTGTGTAAAGTGGAGTTGTAACCCTGTGTAGAGTTGAGTTATAACCCTGTGTAGAGTTGAGTTGTCACCCTGTGTAGAGTTGAGTTGTCACCCTGTGTAGAGTTGAGTTGTAACACTCTGTAGAGTTGAGTTGTCACCCTGTGTAAAGTGGAGTTATAACCCTGTGTAGAGTTGAGTTATAACCCTGTGTAGAGTTGAGTTGTCACCCTGTGTAGAGCTGAGTTATAACCCTCTGTAGAGTTGAGTTGTCACCCTGTGTAGAGTTGAGTTGTCACCCTGTGTAGAGTTGAGTTGTAACCCTGTGTAGAGTTGAGTTGTCACCCTGTGTAGAGCTGAGTTATAACCCTCTGTAGAGTTGAGTTGTCACCCTGTGTAAAGTTGAGTTGTAACCCTGTGTAGAGTTGAGTTGTAACCCTGTGTAGAGATGAGTTGTAACCCTGTGTAGAGTTGAGTTGTAACCCTGTGTAGAGTTGAGTTGTAACCCTGTGTAGAGTTGAGTTGTAACCCTGTGTAGAGTTGAGTTGTAACCCTGTGTAGAGTTGAGTTGTAACCCTGTGTAGAGTTGAGTTGTAACCCTGTGTAGAGTTGAGTTGTAACCCTGTGTAGAGTTGAGTTGTAACCCTGTGTAGAGTTGAGTTGTAACCCTGTGTAGAGTTTAGTTGTAACCCTGTGTAAAGTTGAGTTGTAACCCTGTGTAAAGTTGTAACACTGAAATACAGACCGATACAAATAGTTCAGTGAAAAGCTCATATCGGCTGATAATATCAGTCAACCGATTTACCAGTCAGGCTCTATTTGTAGACTCCCACTGCTATAGTGATGATTTGTGTCTAGACTTTGAGTGGGGACTGATGACTTTGACACCGGCTGACCTCCATCACTTCCAATAAGGTGCCGGTGCTGACAGTGTTTACTGGTTAGGCCATGGTGTTAGGACGTGTGTGTCTGTGTTAGGCCACGCGTGTGTGAAGTGTGTGTGTGTTCTGTCTGTGCGTGTGTGTGTGTGTGTGTGTGTGTGTGTGTGTGTGTGTGTGTGTGTGTGTGTGTGTGTGTGTGTGTGTGTGTGTGTGTGTGTGTGATAGACCATGCTGGTGTGAACTTTAGATAGTTTCAAGAACAGCGTAAATACCCTGAGGCACTGTTGATATAGCTGCCTGGACTGATTCTTCTCTGTCTGTCTTACAGGGAGAGACATGACGTGTAACTTAGGTCCCCAGTGGATTGTCTTACCCATGAGATAAATAATGTGTAACTTGGGTTATTTTTATTCTGTACAGGCTTCCTTGTTTTCACTCTGTCATTTAGGTTAGTATTGTGGAGTAACTGCAATGTTGCTGATCTCCTATCCCAACCATTAAACTCTGTAACTTATGGTGAAATCCCTGAGCGGTTTCCTTCCTCTCCAGCAACTGAGTTAGGAAGGACGCCTGTATCTTTGTAGTGACTGGGTGTATTGATACACCATCCAAAGTGTAATTAATAACTTCACCATGCTCAAAAGGATATTCAATATCTGCTTTTTTTATTTGTACCCATCGACCAACAGGTGCCCTTCTTTGTGAGTCATTGGAAAACCTCCCTTGTCTTTGTGGTTGAATCTGTGTTTGAAATTCACTGCTCGACTGAGGAACCTAACAGATAATTGTATGTGTGGTGTACAAAGAAATATAAACGCAACATGTAAAGTGTTGGTCCCATGTTTCATGAGCTGAAATAAAAGATCCCAGAAATGTTCCAAAAAGCTTATTTCTCTAAAATGTTGTGCACAAATGTTAGTGAGCGAAAAACACCTTAATTATTATAAGATAGATCTTATAAGACACTATAAATAAGGGCTCATTTCAGTTATAGCAGCAGTATTAGAGTCTAGGTCTAATAAGGGCTCATTTCAGTTATAGCAGCAGTATTATAGTCTAGGTCTGATAAGGGCTCATTTCAGTTATAGCAGCAGTATTATAGTCTAGGTCTGATAAGGGCTCATTTCAGTTATAGCAGCAGTATTATAGTCTAGGTCTGATAAGGGCTCATTTCAGTTACAGCAGCAGTATTATAGTCTAGGTCTGATAAGGGCTCATTTCAGTTATAGCAGCAGTATTATAGACTAGGTCTGATAAGGGCTCATTTCAGTTATAGCAGCAGTATTATAGTCTAGGTCTAATAAGGGCTCATTTCAGTTATAGCAGCAGTATTATAGTCTAGGTCTGATAAGGGCTCATTTCAGTCAGTTACAGCAGCAGTATTATAGTCTAGGTCTGATAAGGGCTCATTTCAGTTACAGCAGCAGTATTATAGTCTAGGTCTGATAAGGGCACATTTCAGTTATAGCAGCAGTATTATAGTCTAGGTCTGATAAGGGCTCATTTCAGTTACAGCAGCAGTATTATAGACTAGGTCTGATAAGGGCTCATTTCAGTTATAGCAGCAGTATTATAGTCTAGGTCTGATAAGGGCTCATTTCAGTTATAGCAGCAGTATTATAGACTAGGTCTGATAAGGACTCATTTCCTTTATAGCAGCAGTATTATAGACTAGGTCTGATAAGGGCTCATTTCAGTTACAGCAGCAGTATTATAGTCTAGGTCTGATAAGGGCTCATTTCAGTTACAGCAGCAGTATTATAGACTAGGTCTGATAAGGGCTCATTTCAGTTACAGCAGCAGTATTATAGACTAGGTCTGATAAGGGCTCATTTCAGTTATAGCAGCAGTATTATAGACTAGTTCTGATAAGGGCTCATTTCCTTTATAGCAGCAGTATTATAGTCTAGGTCTAATAAGGGCTCATTTCAGTTATAGCAGCAGTATTATAGTCTAGGTCTGATAAGGGCTCATTTCAGTTATAGCAGCAGTATTATAGTCTAGGTCTAATAAGGGCTCATTTCAGTTACAGCAGCAGTATTATAGACTAGGTCTGATAAGGGCTCATTTCAGTTATAGCAGCAGTATTATAGTCTAGGTCTGATAAGGGCTCATTTCAGTCAGTTACAGCAGCAGTATTATAGTCTAGGTCTGATAAGGGCTCATTTCAGTTACAGCAGCAGTATTATAGACTAGGTCTGATAAGGGCTCATTTCAGTTATAGCAGCAGTATTATAGTCTAGGTCTGATAAGGGCTCATTTCAGTTATAGCAGCAGTATTATAGACTAGGTCTGATAAGGGCTCATTTCAGTTACAGCAGCAGTATTATAGTCTAGGTCTGATAAGGGCTCATTTAAGTTACAGCAGCAGTATTATAGACTAGGTCTGATAAGGGCTCATTTCAGTTACAGCAGCAGTATTATAGACTAGGTCTGATAAGGGCTCATTTCAGTTATAGCAGCAGTATTATAGACTAGGTCTGATAAGGGCTCATTTCAGTTACAGCAGCAGTATTATAGACTAGGTCTGATAAGGGCTCATTTCAGTTATAGCAGCAGTATTATAGACTAGTTCTGATAAGGGCTCATTTCCTTTATAGCAGCAGTATTATAGTCTAGGTCTGATAAGGGCTCATTTCAGTTATAGCAGCAGTATTATAGTCTAGGTCTAATAAGGGCTCATTTCAGTTACAGCAGCAGTATTATAGACTAGGTCTGATAAGGGCTCATTTCAGTTATAGCAGCAGTATTATAGTCTAGGTCTGATAAGGGCTCATTTCAGTCAGTTACAGCAGCAGTATTATAGTCTAGGTCTGATAAGGGCTCATTTCAGTTACAGCAGCAGTATTATAGACTAGGTCTGATAAGGGCTCATTTCAGTTATAGCAGCAGTATTATAGTCTAGGTCTGATAAGGGCTCATTTCAGTTATAGCAGCAGTATTATAGACTAGGACTGATAAGGGCTCATTTCAGTTACAGCAGCAGTATTATAGTCTAGGTCTGATAAGGGCTCATTTAAGTTACAGCAGCAGTATTATAGACTAGGTCTGATAAGGGCTCATTTCAGTTACAGCAGCAGTATTATAGACTAGGTCTGATAAGGGCTCATTTCAGTTATAGCAGCAGTATTATAGACTAGGTCTGATAAGGGCTCATTTCCTTTATAGCAGCAGTATTATAGTCTAGGTCTAATAAGGGCTCATTTCAGTTATAGCAGCAGTATTATAGTCTAGGTCTAATAAGGGCTCATTTCAGTTACAGCAGCAGTATTATAGTCTAGGTCTAATAAGGGCTCATTTCAGTTACAGCATCAGTATTATAGACTAGGTCTGATAAGGGCTCATTTCAGTTATAGCAGCAGTATTATAGTCTAGGTCTGATAAGGGGCTCATTTCAGTTACAGCAGCAGTATTATAGACTAGGTCTGATAAGGGCTCATTTCAGTTATAGCAGCAGTATTATAGTCTAGGTCTGATAAGGGCTCATTTCAGTTATAGCAGCAGTATTATAGACTAGGTCTGATAAGGGCTCATTTCAGTTACAGCAGCAGTATTATAGTCTAGGTCTGATAAGGGCTCATTTAAGTTACAGCAGCAGTATTATAGACTAGGTCTGATAAGGGCTCATTTCAGTTACAGCAGCAGTATTATAGACTAGGTCTGATAAGGGCTCATTTCAGTTATAGCAGCAGTATTATAGACTAGGTCTGATAAGGGCTCATTTCAGTTACAGCAGCAGTATTATAGACTAGGTCTGATAAGGGCTCATTTCAGTTATAGCAGCAGTATTATAGACTAGTTCTGATAAGGGCTCATTTCCTTTATAGCAGCAGTATTATAGTCTAGGTCTGATAAGGGCTCATTTCAGTTATAGCAGCAGTATTATAGTCTAGGTCTAATAAGGGCTCATTTCAGTTACAGCAGCAGTATTATAGACTAGGTCTGATAAGGGCTCATTTCAGTTATAGCAGCAGTATTATAGTCTAGGTCTGATAAGGGGCTCATTTCAGTCAGTTACAGCAGCAGTATTATAGTCTAGGTCTGATAAGGGCTCATTTCAGTTACAGCAGCAGTATTATAGACTAGGTCTGATAAGGGCTCATTTCAGTTATAGCAGCAGTATTATAGTCTAGGTCTGATAAGGGCTCATTTCAGTTATAGCAGCAGTATTATAGACTAGGTCTGATAAGGGCTCATTTCAGTTACAGCAGCAGTATTATAGTCTAGGTCTGATAAGGGCTCATTTAAGTTACAGCAGCAGTATTATAGACTAGGTCTGATAAGGGCTCATTTCAGTTACAGCAGCAGTATTATAGACTAGGTCTGATAAGGGCTCATTTCAGTTATAGCAGCAGTATTATAGACTAGGTCTGATAAGGGCTCATTTCCTTTATAGCAGCAGTATTATAGTCTAGGTCTAATAAGGGCTCATTTCAGTTATAGCAGCAGTATTATAGTCTAGGTCTAATAAGGGCTCATTTCAGTTACAGCAGCAGTATTATAGTCTAGGTCTAATAAGGGCTCATTTCAGTTACAGCATCAGTATTATAGACTAGGTCTGATAAGGGCTCATTTCAGTTATAGCAGCAGTATTATAGTCTAGGTCTGATAAGGGCTCATTTCAGTTACAGCAGCAGTATTATAGACTAGGTCTGATAAGGGCTCATTTCAGTTATAGCAGCAGTATTATAGTCTAGGTCTGATAAGGGCTCATTTCAGTTATAGCAGCAGTATTATAGACTAGGTCTGATAAGGGCTCATTTCAGTTACAGCAGCAGTATTATAGTCTAGGTCTGATAAGGGCTCATTTCAGTTACAGCAGCAGTATTATAGACTAGGTCTGATAAGGGCTCATTTCAGTTATAGCAGCAGTATTATAGTCTAGGTCTGATAAGGGCTCATTTCAGTTATAGCAGCAGTATTATAGACTAGGTCTGATAAGGGCTCATTTCAGTTATAGCAGCAGTATTATAGTCTAGGTCTGATAAGGGCTCATTTCAGTCAGTTACAGCAGCAGTATTATAGTCTAGGTCTGATAAGGGCTCATTTCAGTTACAGCAGCAGTATTATAGTCTAGGTCTGATAAGGGCACATTTCAGTTATAGCAGCACTATTATAGTCTAGGTCTGATAAGGGCTCATTTCAGTCAGTTACAGCAGCAGTATTATAGTCTAGGTCTGATAAGGGCTCATTTCAGTTATAGCAGCAGTATTATAGACTAGGTTTGATAAGGGCTCATTTCAGTTACAGCAGCAGTATTATAGTCTAGGTCTGATAAGGGCTCATTTCAGTTACAGCAGCAGTATTATAGACTAGGTCTGATAAGGGCTCATTTCAGTTATAGCAGCAGTATTATAGTCTAGGTCTGATAAGGGCTCATTTCAGTTATAGCAGCAGTATTATAGTCTAGGTCTAATAAGGGCTCATTTCAGTTATATCAGCAGTATTATAGTCTAGGTCTGATAAGGGCTCATTTCAGTTATAGCAGCAGTATTATAGTCTAGGTCTGATAAGGGCTAATTTCAGTTACAGCAGCAGTATTATAGTCTAGGTCTGATAAGGGCTCATTTCAGTTATAGCAGCAGTATTATAGACTAGGTCTGATAAGGGCTCATTTCAGTTATAGCAGCAGTATTATAGACTAGGTCTGATAAGGGCTCATTTCAGTTATAGCAGCAGTATTATAGTCTAGGTCTAATAAGGGCTCATTTCAGTTACAGCAGCAGTATTATAGTCTAGGTCTGATAAGGACTCATTTCAGTTATAGCAGCAGTATTATAGACTAGGTCTGATAAGGGCTCATTTCAGTTACAGCAGCAGTATTATAGTCTAGGTCTGATAAGGGCTCATTTCAGTTACAGCAGCAGTATTATAGACTAGGTCTGATAAGGGCTCATTTCAGTTATAGCAGCAGTATTATAGACTAGGTCTGATAAGGGCTCATTTCAGTTATAGCAGCAGTATTATAGTCTAGGTCTGATAAGGGCTCATTTCAGTTATAGCAGCAGTATTATAGACTAGGTCTGATAAGGGCTCATTTCAGTTCTAGCAGCAGTATTATAGTCTAGGTCTGATAAGGGCTCATTTCAGTTATAGCAGCAGTATTATAGTCTAGGTCTGATAAGGGCTCATTTCAGTTATAGCAGCAGTATTATAGACTAGGTCTGATAAGGGCTCATTTCAGTTATAGCAGCAGTATTATAGTCTAGGTCTGATAAGTGCTCATTTCAGTTACAGCAGCATTATTATAGTCCAGGTCTGATAAGGGCTCATTTCATTTATAGCAGCGGTATTATAGTCTAGGTCTGATAAGGGCTCATTTCAGTTATAGCAGCAGTATTATAGTCTAGGTCTGATAAGGGCTCATTTCAGTTATAGCAGCAGTATTATAGTCTAGGTCTGATAAGGGCTCATTTCAGTTATAGCAGCAGTATTATAGTCTAGGTCTGATAAGGGCTCATTTCAGTTACAGCAGCAGTATTATAGTCTAGGTCTGATAAGGGCTCATTTCAGTTACAGCAGCAATATTATAGACTAGGTCTGATAAGTGCTCATTTCAGTTACAGCAGCAGTATTATAGGTTTATTGATTGATGTTAGTCATTTTAAGCAGACAAACTAATTAATTCCTTTCTCTTTCAAGTAATTGCCTTTTCAATTTTTGTGGCAGAGCTGCGATGAGTTGGTTATAATGTTTTATTGAGCATACATCTCCATACACCTGGGTTAATTGACTCTATCACATAATTCTACCGTCGTTGTTTACAATGTCATTCATAAAGATGATACCTTTCTTACACATTCTCTCCAATAATATTTATCCTCTATCAGTAGTCCCCTGTAGGTCTGTTGGTAGAGCATGGCGCTTGCAACGCCAGGGTTGTGGGTTCGTTTCCCACGGGGGGCCAGTATGAAAAATGTATGCCCTCACTAACTGTAAGTTGCTCTGGATAAGAGCGTCTGTTAAATGACTAAAATTTAAAACGTAAATCAGTACATTGGAGTTTAGCCATATATTCATATTCTGTAATATAGATTCTGCCTCTTCTGGATGATAAAATTGGAATTGTAGCCAACTCTGTATAGCTTCATTTAAAAATAAAGATACTAAAACAGGGTTCCATTGTCAATGCACCGGAAATTGATAGTTTTAATCTGTAAAACAGCAAAGAGCAACCTTATAAGCATTGGATGTGCCTCTCTTAGTAGCCTACTGGAAAACCAGTTTGGATTTAGATATCGTTTCGGTACAATAGAAGCTTTAAGAGAGAGGTTTAATGCCTTGACATTTAATAGTTTTAGCCCTCAACTCATATTCATTATATAAATATACGTGATTAACTGGTTTTCCATTCCAAATAAAATGAATTTTTTTTTTGCTCACTTGAAAAAAACATTATCCTGTAGTCGGTAGTGCCATGAATGGATATGTAAACTGTGATATCACTAGATAATTAATCAGTGTAATTTTCCCATAGATGGACAGGCGTTTCCCTTTCTATGGTTTTAAGATCCTATCTATTTTCCTACGTTTTCTATCATTCAACTTTTCAGGAACGCGTACACCAAGCACATCAACTGCACCATCCGCCCATTTAATCGGGAGACCACATGGCAATTTAAGGTTTGTGTCTTTTAGAAACCCTATCAGTAATATAGTACACTTCTCATAGTTGGGTTTTAGTCCAGATAAACTGGAGAAATTATCCTGGTCCTCAATAACACCGTTCAGGGTTGAAGATTGTGGACTCGAGAAAAATTGAATCATCGGCATACTTTCATACCTTTGTTTCTAATCCACTAATTTCTTACCCCTTAATTTTATCATTGGATCAAATGTTTATGGTTAACAATTCAATGGCCCTTAACAAACAATTAGGATGAAAGAGGGCAACTCTGTTTTACACTTTGTTTTGTTTTACCCCATATGTAACTCTGTGTTGTTGTTTTTATCGCACTGCTTTGCTTTATCTTGGCCAGGTCGCAGTTGTAAATGAGAACTTGTTCTCAACTGGTTTACCTGGTTAAATAAAGGTGAAATAAAATAAATAAATAAAATATACTGTCCTCCTGGCTCCTGCTTCAGTAGGAGAGAAATCAACCCAGGTTTTTGTGTGTCATACAGTTTGCCATTTATATATTAATAATTAAAACATGCTAGTAGTGGATCTTTCAATAATTCATACAATGTTTGATATATTTCTATTGGAATATAGGTTGTATTTACAATGTTATTTTTGCTCCTCTTCATGGCAACGGGTCAAAAATATTGCTGCTCTGATCAAAATCAAATGTTATTTGTCACATGCTTTGTAAACAACAGGTGTAGACTAACAGTGAAAAGCTTACTTATGGGCCCTTCCCAACAATGCAGAGAGAAAGAAAAGAATTGGAAAGTAATATAAACGTAATTATAAAAGTATTAATACATACATAATGAGTAGCGATAACTATACTATATACACAGGGTACCTGTACCGAGTCAATGTGCAGGCGTACGAGGTAATTGAGGTAGATATGCACATATAACTAGGGATAAAGTGACTAGGGAACAGGATATATAATTAACAGTAACAGCAGCGTATGTGATCAGTCAAAAGAGTTAGTGCAAAAAGGGTCAATGCAGATACTCCAGGTAGCTATTTAACTAATTATTTAGCAGTCTTGTGGCTTAGGGGTAGAAGCTGTTCAGGGTCCTGTTGGTTCCAGACTTGGTGCATCAGTACTGCTTGCCGTGCGGTAGCAGAGAGAACAGTCTATGGCTTGGGTGGCTGGAGTCTTTGACCATTTTTAGGGCCTTCCTCTGACACCGCCTGGTATAGACGTCCTGGATAGCAGGGAGCTGTGATGATGCAGCGAGTCAAGATGCTCTCAATGGTGCAGCTGTATAAGTTTTTGAGGATCTGAGGGCCCATGCCAAATCTTTTCAGCCTCCTGAGGGGGTAGAGGCGTTGTTGTGCCCTCTTCACGACTGTGTTGGTGTGTTTGGACCATGATAGATCCTTAGTGTTGTGGACGCCGAGGAACTTGAAGCTCTCGACCCACTCCACTACAGCCCCGTCGACGTGAGTGGGAGTGTGCTCAGCCCTCTGTTTCCTGTAGTCCACGATCAGCTCATTTGTCTTGCTGACGTTGAGGGAGAGGTTGTTGTCCTGGCACCACACTGCCAGGTCTCTGACCTCCTCCCTATAGTCTGTCTAATCGTCGTCAGTGATCAGGCCTACCACCGTCATGTCGTCAGCAAACTTAATGATGGCGTTGGAGTAGTGTAAGGCCACACAGTCGCTGGTGAACAGGGAGTACAGGAGAGGAGTAACGTGGGAGAAAAATCACATATTTACCTGATTTGTTTAATACGAATAGTTAACAATTAATATGCTTAACAATGGTAGAGACATTTATTAACTACCAATGCTGTGCTTTTCATTAGGATGGTTCCCTCCAGCTCCCTGCAGCTGGTCTGGGCGTGTAGTCAAGGACATGGGATAGAGATAAACTTGAGGAATAGATAGACCTGTATTGTTTCCATTTCTCATTGCTTCTGAGTAACCTGGTCACACGGCATAAGACGAAGAGCCTCAGAGTGACCACAGTTTTTCAGTTCATCCTGTCTTTTACTATCTTCCAAGGGCGCAGCTGTGTGGAGATATGGGCAGTAACGGAGCTAACGTTATCACTTGTTTGTGAGCTATGACCCGATACACATAGCCACAAGAAGAAAAACAAGGTAGTTCCTGATCTGCCGGGGAGGGGTGGAACATTTTTTAGGTCCACTATATAAGACGTCAGTATTTCCTGTTCGTTGGGCTCTCACTCTATCCACTTGGTTGTGTGGGTATTGCGACCAGCTCCCTTATCGATAAGTTATTTGAATAAAGACTTAGTTTAAGTATAACTCTGACTTGTGTGATAAGTTTGTCTCTCCTCATTTGATAGTATTTAAAATATCCACCACAGTAAGCACACACTCCTGAGGGACCCCCGTGTTGACGGTCAGCGTGGTGGATGTGTTGTTGCCTACCCTCACCCCCTAGGGGCGGCCCATCAGGAAGATCAGTATCCAGTTGCAGAGGGAGGTGTTCAGTCTCAGGGACCTTAGCTTAATGATGCGCTTGGAGGGCACTATGGTGTTGAACGCTGAGCGGGGCGGCAGGTAGCTTAGTGGGTAAGAGCGTTGTGCCAGTAACCGAAAGGTCGCTGGTTCTAATCCCCGAGCCGACTAGGTGAAAAATCTGTCGATGTGCCCTTAAGCAAGGCACTTAACCCTAATTGCTCCTGTAAGTCGCTCTGGATAAGAGCGTCTGCTAAATGACTAAAATGTAAATGTAAATTCTCACATATGTGTTCCTCTGGGAGAGGCAGTGTGGAGTGCAATGGAGATTGCGTCATCTTTGGATCTTTTGGGGCGGTGTGCAAATTGGAGTGGGTCCAGGGTGTCTGGGATGATGGTGTAGATGTGAGCCATGACATGCTTTTCAAAGCATTTCATGGCTACAGATGTGAGTGCTACAGGGCGACAGTCATTTAGACGGGTTACCTTGGCGTTCTTGGGCACTGGGACTATGGTGTCCTGCTGGAAACATATAGGTATTAGGGATAGGTTGACTGGGTTAGGGAGAGGTTGAAAATGTCAGTGAAGACACCTGCCAGCTGGTCAGCACATGCTCTGAGAACGCTTCCTGTTAATCCAGCTGGTCTTGCGGCCTTGTGAATGTTATCGTGTTTAATCCCCCAAAATTCTGTCAGTTTAAGCTAAAGATATGTTTTTTTTGCATTGGATGCGTCTCAATCCACAGCATCCTGCCGATGTCGCACTTCCGCATCTGTGGAGAAAGGTGACTGAGCTAGAACAGTGTTTGTCAGACCATGAGACATCCCGAAAATCGGTCTTCTCACAAAATCATCCCGTAGCGTCGAACAGTTTGACCTACAAACTATTATGACCCCTCTATGGAAAGATGAGACTCTCACGAACACGATGGTGTTCTCCGCCACAAGCGTCTTGGGACCCGTCTGAAGTCTCTACAGCCGATCTGCCAACTTCTGTCTGTAGCGTCTGAACAGTTTCGGCTGCACACTTATATGTGAGACTCTCAACAACACGTACATGGTGGTTATTTTGCTCTAGGGCGTCCACGGGCCTCACAAGACCCGTCTGAAGGTCGCTGGGTACCAGTTGAAAAAATGAATGGAAGTATATATGGAGACTGTTGTTTAGTGCCAAAAATAAAGGGTTAAATACAAAAAAAGTGTTTCCTGATATTTCCTATATCGCTCAGGACGACTTACGTATTGAGCGCGTGCGTCACAGGTGCTTCCTGTTTGAGTTTTTGCTTGTAAGCAGGAATCAGGAGGATGGAGTTATGGTCAGATTTGCCGAATGGAGGGCGAGGGAGAGCTTTGTACGTGTCTCTGTGGAGTTTTTTCACAGGTGCTTCCTGTTTGAGTTTTTGCTTGTAAGCAGGAATCAGGAGGATGGAGATGTGGTCATATTTGCCAAATGGAGGGCGAGGGAGAGCTTTGTACGTGTCTCTGTGGAGTTTTTTCACAGGTGCTTTCTGTTTGAGTTTTTGCTTGTAAGCAGGAATCAGGAGGATGGAGTTGTGGTCAGATTTGCCAAATGGAGGGCGAGGGAGAGCTTTGTACGCGTCTCTGTGGAGTTTTTTCACAGATGACGTGCTGGTAGAAATAACTTTAAACTGATTTAAGTTTTAACTATTTCTGCATTAAAATCACCGGCCACTAGGAGCGCCACCTCTGGATGAGCATTTTCTTGTTTGCTTTGGCCCTATACAGCTCGTTGAGTGCTGTCTTAGTGCCAGCATTGCTGGTTTGCGGTGGTAAATAAACAGCTACGAAAAATATAGAAGAAAACTCTCTAGGTGAACAGTATGGGCTACAGCTTATCACGAGGTATTCTAACTCAGGCGAGCAGAACCTCGAGACTTCCTTAATATTAGAGATGGCGCACCAGCTGTTAACAAAGAGACACCTGCCTTGCTGTCATGCCGATGCATAGAAAAAACAGCTAAATGATTATCCATGTCCTTGTTCAACCACGACTCCGAGAAACATAGGATTATACCGTTTTTTTCAGAATGGAACTCATCAAGTTTTGTTCTCCAGTGATTGTACGTTCGCCAATAGAACGGAGGGTAGAGGCGTGTATGTTCTTTCCAACGTAGTTTCGTCAGCCTCTCTTACGCTGGGCCTGCTCCGGGGTTTCGCCTATTAGATATGGGAGTTTATCAATGTTTGATTTGTTTTCAAATTCTTTGTGGGTCTGTGTGATCGGTGAGAAATATGTGTCCCTAATGTGGTCATACATTTTGGCAGGAGGTAAGGAAGTGCAGCTCGTTTTCCACCTAATTTAGTGAGCAGTTGCCACATATCCTGTCTTCTCTTGAGAGCCAGGTCTGCCTACAATGGCCTTTCTCAATAGCAAGGCTCTTCTCCAGGTTCATCTCTTTAAAGGTTGGGGCTTTGTGATGGAAGGTTTGGGCATCACTTTCTTTTAGTTGGTTGTGGAATTTAACTAATCTTTTCTGGATTTTTGATAATTAGTGGGTATAGTCCTACTTCTGCTCAGCATGCAGTCTCAATTTGGTGCCTGTCCCATTTTGTGAATTCTTGGTTAGTGAGCGGACCCCAGACCTCACAACCATAAAGGGTGATGGGTTTTATAACTGATTCAAGCATTTTTAGCCAGATCCTAATTGGTATGTCGAATTTATGTTCCTTTTGATGGCGTAGAAGGCCCTTCTTGCCTTGTCTCTCAGATAGTTCACAGCTTTGTGGAAGTTACCTGTGGCGCTGATGTTTAGGCCGAGGTACGTATAGTTTTTAGTGTGCTCTAGGGAAACGGTGTCTAGATGGAAGAAGAAAAAAAAATGTGTGGTCCTGGCAACTGGACCTTTTTTGGAACACCATTATTTTTGTCTTACTGAGATTTACTGTCAGGGCCCAGGTCTGACAGAATATGTGTAGAAGATCTAGGTGCTGCTGTAGGCCCTCCTTGGTTGGGGGCAGAAGCACCAGATCATCAGCATACAGTAGACATTTGACTTCAGATTCTAGTAGGGTGAGGCCGGGTGCTGCAGACTGTTCTAGTGCCCTCGCCAATTCGTTTATATAAATGTTGAAGAGGGTGGGGCTCAAGCTGCATCCCTGTCTCACCCCACGGCCCTGTGGAAAGAAATATGTGTGTTTTTTGCCAATTTTTACTGAACACTTGTTGTTTGTGTACTTGGATTTTATAATGTTGTATGTTTTTCCCCCAACACCACTTTCCATCTATTTGTATAGCAGACCCTCATGCCAAATTGAGTCAAAAGCTTTTTTTGAAATCAACAAAGCATGAGAAGACTTTGCCTTTGTTTTGTTTTGTTTGTTTGTCAATTAGGGTGTGCAAGGTGAATACGTGGTCTGTTAAAAATTGGTAAAAAAACTATTTGACCTTTGCTCAGTACATTGTTTTCACTGAGGAAATGTACGAGTCTGCTGTTAATGATAAGCAGAGGATTTTCCCAAGGTTGCTGTTGACGAATATCCCACGGTAGTTATTGGGGTCAAATTTGTGTCCACTTTCTCTCTCACTCTCTTCTTCTGTCCCTGTCTTTCTCTCTCTCTCTCTCTCTCTCTCTCTCTCTCTCTCTCTCTCTCTCTCTCTCTCTCTCTCTCTCTCTCTCTCTCTCTCTCTTGCTCTCGCTCTCTTTCTTGCTCTCTCTCTCTCTCTCGCTCTCTCTCTCTCTCTCTCTCTCGCTCTTGCTCTCTCTCTCTCGCTCTCGCTCTCTCTCTCTCTCTCTCTCTCTCTCTCTCTCTCTCTCTCTCTCTCTCTCTCTCTCTCTCTCTCTCTCTCTCTCTCTCTCTCTCTCTCTCTCTGTCTGCCCCCAGGGCCTGCTGCTCGGCTGTGTGATTTATGAGTTTACCCCCTCCTTAATGACTCGTTATAAATAATAACAACATCTGTAATGTATCACAAACAACAAACATTGGTGCTCCTGCGAGTGGCTGCTGTGGTCCAGGGCTACATATCTCTGTGTTAGAGGGGACCAAGGAGGCTATGAATCATTATTTGCGTTTACACACTGTGTTGGTGGTGGTGGTGGCTCTCTAGGCGCGTTTGCTGTGTGTACATGCCCAGGTCTACACCTATCTTAGTGCTCTGGTGTTTTTTACATGTAGCCCTGGTGCGACCTGAAGCTTTTGCCATGAGCTTAAAGAAACCCTGTTTTACTGGAGGACCAGTGGAGCTTGGAAATCAAATTGTTCCTTACAGTAGGTGATGGTACTGGAAATTCCTTAAATACCCATGGGAGATTTCCCACTGTCTATCCCTTAGACAGGGTGGTGGTACAGGGACTGTTGCTATGTGTACAGGGACTGTTGCTATGTGTACAGGGACTGTTGCTATGTGTAAAGGGACTGTTGCTATGTGTAAAGGGACTGCTGGTGGTACAGGGACCGCTGGTGGTACAGGGACTGTTGCTATGTGTACAGGGACTGTTGCTATGTGTAAAGGGACTGCTGGTGGTACAGGGACCGCTGGTGGTACAGGGACTGTTGCTATGTGTACATGGACTGTTGCTATGTGTAAAGGGACTGCTGGTGGTACAGGGACCGCTGGTGGTACAGGGACTGTTGCTATCTGTACAGGGACTGTTGCTATGTGTACAGGGACTGCTGCTATGTGTACAGAGACTGTTGCGATGTGTACATAGACTGTTGCTATGTGTACAGGGACTGTTGCTATGTGTACAGGGACTGTTGCTATGTGTACAGGGACTGTTGCTATGTGTACAGGGACTGTTGCTATGTTTACAGGGACTGCTGGTGGTACAGGGACCGCTGGTGGTAAAGGGACTGTTGCTATGTGTACAGGGACTGTTGCTATGTGTACAGAGACTGTTGCGATGTGTACAGGGACTGTTGCTATGTGTATAGGGACTGTTGCTATGTGTACAGGGACTGTTGCTATGTGTAAAGGGACTGTTGCTATGTGTACAGGGACTGCTGGTGGTACAGGGACTGTTGCTATGTGTACAGGGACTGTTGCTATGTGTACAGGGACTGTTGCTATGTGTACTGTATAGCCAGCCCAGGCATTATGCCTCCAGGCGTCTCAGTAATATGGTCATCTGTTGTTTTACGGTTATCATCTGGTACAGCAGACATTCTGCCTCAGGGTGTTTATCTGTATATAGGCTACACATCTTTGGGTCTGTATCACAAAAATAAAGTTACATCTTCTGGTGTGGTAGCCTAATGTATGTTACTGAGTTAATTAGGAGAAGATAAATAAATAAAAAATAAAATATATGTTTTTCTTGTCGATAGAGTAGAGCTGCCATGGTATCGTGGTTGGATGGGCCTCAACCACATTCACATAGAGTAGAACTGCCATGAAGCATGAGGTGTAAAGGTGGATAGGGGTCAATGTGGGGTTAAGAGAAGCCTGTTCCCCACCTCTAGATAGACAGCAAGAGATCTCATTTACTGCAGACAGTAGCACAGGATAGATCTTTCTCTCTCTCTCTCTCTCTCTCTCTCTCTCTCTCTCTCTCTCTCTCTCTCTCTCTCTCTCTCTCTCTCTCTCTCTCTCTCTCTCTCTCTCTCTCTCTCTTTCTCTCCCTCTCCATTCTTCTCTCTCTCTCAAAGTGCTGAGGAGGTGAGTTGTGTTGAGCTCATGATCCATATTCTCCACAATACGTTCGGGGGTCGACAGGTCACCACTGGCCCACGACCATTGATTACCTGACTATGAATTAATGACATCACCCAGCAGGTCAGGGCCATCGCTCACTTACAGTCTACAGAGGGTGTGTGTGTGTGTCTGCCGAATGTGTGTGTGTGTGTGATTGTGTGTGTGTGTGTGTGTGTGTGTGTGTGTGTGTGTGTGTGTGTGTGTCTGCCGAATGTGTGTGTGTGTGTGATTGTGTCTGTGTGTGTGTATCCTGGTTCGAATCCAGGCTCTGTCGTAGCCGGCCGGGAGGCCCATGGGGCGGCACACAATTGGCCCAGCGTCGTCCAGGGTATGGGAGGGAATGGCCGGCAGGGATGTAGCTCAGTTGGTAGAGCATGGTGTTTGCAACGCCAGGGTTGTGGGTTCGATTCCCACGGGGGGGGGGCCAGTATGAAAAAAAATAATGTATGCACTCACTAACTGTAAGTCGCTCTGGATAAGAGCGTCTGCTAAATGACTAACATGTAATGTAAAATGTGTGTGATTGTGTGTGTGTCTGCAGACAAGCTCCTCCTGAGTGGCCAGCCAAGACCACTGACATTTAATACCTCACGACTACTAATGCTTTTACTCCCTGAGATTTGTAGCTAATCAATACCGGTCTTTGTTGGTGTGTGTGGTAGAGCAAAGTGGTACTACATGCTAATGTAAATGACATGATTTGTAAAAAAAAAAAAAAAAAAATCCATTAAAGTTATAGAGGTGGATGGAGTGATGTGGTCCGTCTGGGTCAGGGAAGGACTGGTTAAGTGTAGCATCGTGTGTGTGTTAGCCTGGTCTATGCCATCCTGATATTGGCTGTGTGTGTTTGAAATGGAGTTTAGGCTTAACATGTTTTCTGTCTATAGCTGGGTCTGTCAAAGCCTCTTCGCTAGGCTATATGTGAAATATTCTCATGATAGATTTTTCCTGTGCAGAATATAGATTGATTGACTGCATATCCCAGCAAATGCCAGTAATGAAGTGATATTGACACATTTTAAATGTGTTTTTGTAAAGGAGACTAAATAAAACCCATTGAACCGATCGACCATTGAACCTGTCGACCGTTGAACCCGTCGACCGTTGAACCCGTCGACCATTGAACCCGTCCACCGTTGAACCCATCGACCATTGAACCCGTCGACCTTTGAACCGTTGAGGTTAAGTTGGGATAGGCCTATTGGACACAGAAACATTCTCCTTATATTAGAGAAGAAAGCAAATATATACAAGAGAGAGAAGAGAGAGAGAGAGAGAGAAGAGAGAGAGAGAGAGAAGAGAGAGAGAGAAGAGAGAGAAGAGAGAGAGAGAGAGGGAAGAGAGAGAGAGAGAGAGAGAGAGAGAAGAGAGAGAGAGAAGAGAGAGAGAGAGAAGAGAGAGAAGAGAGAGAGAGAGAAGAGAGAGAGAAGAGAGAGAGAGAGAGAGAGAGAGAGAGAGAGAGAAGGAGAAGAGAGAAGAGAGAGAGAGAGAGAGAGAGAGAGAGAGAAGAGAGAGAGAGAGAAGAGAGAGAGAGAAGAGAGAGAGAGAGAGAGAGAGAGAGAGAGAGAGAGAGAGAGAGAGAGAAGGAGAAGAGAGAAGAGAGAGAGAGAGAGAGAAGGAGAAGAGAGAAATGGGAAGCCCCATTATTCCTGTTTGTTTAAAATGGAATAGATGGTTGTTGGGTGTCGGTGCTGTGTTTAAAATTTACATTTACATTTTAGTCATTTAGCAGACACTCTTATCCAGAGCAACTTACAGGAGCAATTAGGGTTAAGTGCCTTGCTCAAGGGCACATCGAACAGATTTTTCACCTAGTCAGCTCGGGGATTAGAATCAGCGACCTTTCGGTTACTGGCACAATGCTCTTAACCACTAAGCTACCTGCCCCCCCACAATGGATAAGATGGTTGTTGGGTGTCGGTGCTGTGTTTAAAATGGATAAGATGGTTGTTGGGTGTCGGTGCTGTGTTTAAAATGGATAAGATGGTTGTTGGGTGTCGGTCGGTGGGTCGTCGTGGGTCCCTCGGCTACAGAGAAGTCTCAGAAGGATCCAAAGTCTCAATGAAGACATTATTATGTGGTCCTCTGTAGCTCAGCTGGTAGAGCACGGCGCTTGGAACGCCAAGGTAGTGGGTTCGATCCCCGGGACCACCCATACACAAAAAATGTATGCACGCATGACTGTAAGTCGCTTTGGATAAAAGCGTCTGCTAAATGGCATATTATTATTATATTATTATGGGCTGCTGTCTGAGGGCTGAGACAAGGAGCTGAAGGCTGGACACTGGCAGGATCAAACCTGATCCACCACCCTTACAGCACCTCTCAGCTCAGACATCAGGCCAACAGAGTCGAGCAGAGCCAGTCTGCATGACTGATCGATGATCTATCGTCGGAGTTCTCATCTTCATCTTCATCTTCACTAGTTTCTCTTCAGAGCCTTCCCAAGCTCCACCAGGAAACACAGCATGCACACATGCGCCTGTACACACACATTTACAGATTTCCTCGTTCTGGAAGGTATTTCTTCTGACAGTAGCTTGAACAGACTGTAGCGATGCTGTTTTTTTGCACGCTGTACAGACAGCAACTCAATGGTAGTACAACTGATTGGCGTTAGTCAGTCTAATGGGTCTGTATGAAAGGCTTGTCAGACTAGCGTTGTGTAATTACTCTGAACATTAAGTCCTTTGTTTCACTCTCAACGTCTTGCTTGTTTCTCAGGCTTGCCTTCCAAATGGCACCATATCCCCTATATAGTGCACTACTTTTGACCGGGGCCCATAGGGATATAGGAACAGGGTGGCATTTGGGATGCAGTCTGAAGTGCTGGCTACTTGCTGCTGTGCTCTCACAGTGAAGGAGCAAGGCTTTGAGAAGGATTAAAAAAAAACACTCTTAGTCTTGTTCAAAAGGAAACACTTCATAAATGACAACAGCTTCACTCTCACAACCAGAGAGAGAGAGAGAGAGAGAGCTGGAGGGACAGAGAGGGGAATGAATGGCTGACAACAGCTTTACTCTCACAACCAGAGAGAGAGAGAGAGAGCTGGAGGGACAGAGAGAGGGAATGAATGGCTGACATTTGCTCTTATCCAGAGCGACTTACAGTTAGTGAGTGCATACATTATTTTTCTTTTCTTCTTCATACAACAGCTTCACTCTCACAACCAGAGCACTGAGACACAGGGAAGACACTCGCACAAACACACAAACACATGCACGCATAAAAACATGCACACACACACACACACACACAAACATGTTTGACCAGCAATATACAGTCAGTTAATAGGTACACCTATCTAGTACCAGGACAGACCACCCCCCCTTTTACCTCCAGAACAGACGGAATTATTCGGGGCATTCTACAAGGCAATCGGAAACGTTCCACAGGGATTATGGTCCATGCGATGGCATCACGCAGTTGTTACAGATTGGACGGCGGTCGCGTGCGGGAAAAGCCCAGGAATGGCGGCCGCATCTGAGATACTGGATCCGGCGCGTCTGGCACCGACGATCATACCACCCTCAAAGTTGCTTAGGTCAATAGTTTTGCCCATTCTAACGTTCGATGGAACAGTAAAAAATGTTCATTTACATTTTAGTCATTTAGCAGACGCTCTTATTCAGAGCGACTTACAGTTAGTGAGTGCATACATTTTTTAATTTTTTTTCATACTGCCCCCCCCCCGTGGGAATCGAACCAACAACCCTGGCGTTGCAAACGCCATGCTCTACCAACTGAGCTACATCCCTGCCGGCCATTCCCTCCCCTACCCCGGACGACGCTGGGCCATTCCCTCCCCTACCCTGGACGACGCTGGGCCAAATGTGCCAATGAGGAACTGAATGTCTTGATGCCTGTGATCCTGTTTTATATAGCAGGCCACGAGACTCACTGTCAGGTTGAGCGATCAATTTTGGGCGGTGTACCTAATGAACTGTATATAGTGTATATAGGTGTGAATGTGTTTGTGTGTGGGTGTGTTAAGACATCAGTGGACAGCGTTTTTGCGAAGCTGCAGTTGACCCCATCCAGAGCTAGGTGGAGCTGGCGATCTATCCACAGTGAGGGGGCTGTGTGTGGTGTGGTGTGGTGTGGTGATGGTGGTGATGGTGTGTGGTGTGTGGGTGTGTGGTGTGTGTAGTGTGTGTGGTGGGTGTGTTTTAAGAGTTCTCTGTCAGGTCCAGATGGAGAGGAGAGGGTAGGAGAGGGTAGGAGAGGAGAGGAGAGGAGAGGAGAGGAGAGGAGAGGAGAGGAGAGGAGAGGAGAGGAGAGGAGAGGAGAGGAGAGGAGAGGAGAGGAGAGGAGAGGAGAGGAGAGGAGAGGAGAGGGTAGGAGAGGAGAGGGTAGGAGAGGGTAGGAGAGGAGAGGAGAGGAGAGGAGAGGAGAGGAGAGGAGAGGAGAGGAGAGGAGAGGAGAGGAGAGGAGAGGAGAGGAGAGGGGATCACATAACTTTGTCATGTTTGTATTTTGGGTTTTATGGTTGTCACGGTTGTTTTAACCAGGAAGAGAGCGTGTCTGGCCTGCTGTAGTCAATGAGTTCCAGATCTTAGAACGGGGGAAATGTGCCCTGGGGGGTGTTTTGATGGAGGAGAGTTGGGGGAGAAATGTTTTCTTTGTAATAGCGTAACAGTGATAACAGAAACGATACTACGCGGTAACAAATGGCCCTCATTCACTGATCCCTACTGTCTTTTACTGACCTGTAGATAAACATGTAGTTATTCTGCCTGATACACATTATGCAGATTATTGTGTAGAGTTATATTAATTATACACACAGCGCTTTTTCAATGACCCAAAGACGCTTTAAGTATGTAGGTGAATGCTGCCAGCCAGTTATCCAGCCCTGTTTCTTGTCTGTTGGTCTGTCCGTCTGTCAGTCTCTTCAATGAGCCCAGCTTCCTGATTTGCAGCATCACTTTATATGGTAATAAACACACACTCTCATTTTTCTTAGGCTGGGGATGAGCTGCATTATTCACCATTGTTGACATATTTGTTACCCTGTGGGTGATATCAATGGCTGGACACAGTAGACGTTAGCCTGTGGGTGATATCAATGGCTGGACACAGTAGAGGTTACCCTGTGGGTGATATCAATGGCTGGACACAGTAGAGGTTAACCTGTCTGTATAGTAATTGATGTTGTAGCAAACACATGGACTGACGAGGGAGGGAGGGAGGGAGGGAGGGAGGGAGGGAGGGAGGGAGGGAGGGAGGGAGGGAGAGAGAGAGAGAGAGAGAGAGAGAGAGAGAGAGAGAGAGAGAGAGAGAGAGAGAGAGAGAGAGAGAGAGAGAGAGAGAGAGAGAGAGAGAGAGAGAGAGAGAGAGGGACGGAGAGAGAGAGGGAGAGAGAGAGAGAGAGAGGGACGGAGAGAGAGAGGGAGTGCAATAATGATTTTCAGAGGGAGAGAGACCACCCAGTATGTGTCAGTCAGCTGTTATTGTTCCTCCCTGGAGACTGTAGTCAGCTGTTATTGTTCCTCCCTAGAGACTGTAGTCAGCTGTTATTGTTCCTCCCTAGAGACTGTAGTCAGCTGTTATTGTTCCTCCCTAGAGACTGTAGTCAGCTGTTATTGTTCCTCCCTAGAGACTGTAGTCAGCTGTTATTGTTCCTCCCTAGAGATTGTAGTCAGCTGTTATTGTTCCTCCCTAGAGACTGTAGTCAGCTGTTATTGTTCCTCCCTAGAGACTGTAGTCAGCTGTTATTGTTCCTCCCTAGAGACTGTAGTCAGCTGTTATTGTTCCTCCCTAGAGACTGTAGTCAGCTGTTATTGTTCCTCCCTAGAGACTGTAGTCAGCTGTTATTGTTCCTCCCTAGAGACTGTAGTCAGCCATCAGAGCCCTCAGGGAGAGTTAACTTTGTTTCAGCCTCCTCTGTTCTGCTGTGTGGTGGAAAGGAGTAAAGGACACCTTCAGACTAGTGTTCTGTTCTGTTTGATTTCCTTTGCAACAGAGAGGAGAGGAGAGGAGAGGTAGAGGAGAGGGAGAGGAGAGGAGAGGAGAGGAGAGGAGAGGAGAGGAGAGGAGAGGAGAGGAGAGGAGAGGAGAGGAGAGGAGAGGAGAGGAGAGGAGAGGAGAGGAGAGGAGAGGAGAGGAGAGGAGAGGAGAGGAATCTTCACATCTGTGTCTCAAATGGCAACCTATGGGCCCTGGTTGAAGGTAGTGCACTACATAGGGAACAGAGTGTTATTTGGGATGTTGCCCACCACTCTCTGGAGGGCTTTAATGTGCCCTCCCTAACCAACCTGAATCTCTAAATGATACACGAAGACTATGTCCTCCTCTCCTCCTCTCGTCTGGCAGGTGGGTCTCGCAGAATAACACAATAGGAGATGTTGTGTTCACTTCCCTTTAGCATGATGTCATTCCCTGTTGATTTTGAGAAATACACAGAAATACACAGCACAAATCATTGAGGAAAACATTGCTCTCTTGTAGACTACAATATAATATTGTGAGATTGCACTGTTCCCTTGACTCCCCTCTCTGCTGGAAGGTGATTTTCACAGAATAACACAGGAAATGTTGTATTCAGTTCAGTTTCAACACATCTATTCCCTGTTGAGTTTGAGAAATAGGCTACATATCAGACGAAATTGAGGAAAAAGTTTTGCTCTCTTATGACCTACAACAGGGGGTGGGGGCAGGGCCACCAAAAATCTGAACTCATCATGATGGGTCGCAGTGGGGTCGCGGGGTCACATACCCACATCCACAACCCGCTCGTGCAGTCAACTGATTTGTTCAATCAATCCATTTGTGCAGTTAAAGTGGAACTTATCAGCGTTTTTAACTACTCTGCTTATATGAAACAAACAGACAATCATAATATCAGTTAAAAATATAAAAATCACAGTTTGTTAATTTTTAAAGCTGTTTTAATAAGAGGTTATATCTGACGTACAATAAGACAGAATAGATGGACGCAGTTCAATGCATGATTCATATAATTCACCAATACATTTCTTGGTAGTCCAAAAAAAGTATTGCTCTCAGGTTGTAAATCACAGCTGGCCTGGTACATTGTTTGCTGCCTCCATTCGGGACGCACTGTTTCAGTTTCAGTGACTCAATATTTTGGACGTAAACGGACGAATGTAACTAAGGCTGGGAATGCCAATACAATCAAACTAGCAAGGGCAACGATCACAAGTCAGTCATAATGTGTCTAATAGGCTAGCTTACAGTGTATTTTAAGACAAGCTTGGCTCTGGCTTATAACCCACAGTTAGTATTCTAAGACAAGCCTGGCTGTGGTTTATAACCCACAGTTAGTATTCTAAGACGAGCCTGGCTCTGGCTTATAACCCACAGTTAGTATTCTAAGACGAGCCTGGCTCTGGCTTATAACCCACAGTTAGTATTCTAAGACGAGCCTGGCTCTGGCTTATAACCCACAGTTAGTATTCTAAGACGAGCCTGGCTCTGGCTTATAACCCACAGTTAGTATTCTAAGACGAGCCTGGCTCTGGCTTATAACCCACAGTTAGTATTCTAAGACGAGCCTGGCTCTGTCTTATAACCCACAGTTAGTATTCTAAGACGAGCCTGGCTCTGGCTTATAACCCACAGTTAGTATTCTAAGACGAGCCTGGCTCTGGCTTATAACCCACAGTTAGTATTTTAAGACGAGCCTGGCTCTGTCTAATAACCCACAGTTAGTATTCTAAGACGAGCCTGGCTCTGGTTTATAACCCACAGTTAGTATTTTAAGACGAGCCTGGCTCTGTCTAATAACCCACAGTTAGTATTCTAAGACGAGCCTGGCTCTGTCTTATAACCCACAGTTAGTATTCTAAGACGAGCCTGGCTCTGTCTTATAACCCACAGTTAGTATTCTAAGACTTTCCTTTCCTCCCCAGCCCAGTCTTCGTTCCCCAGCTGTACAGCATAACAGCCTTTGTGGTTTCAGTAATGAAGCCGCTGTCGTTGGCTTGGTTTTGCTGACAGGGTAAAACCTAAAGCACCCTAATTCATGCCCCATTTATGTTAATTTTGTCTGGAGGGAAAAATCCAATTCAAACAGCCAGTGCAGTGTCCCAAATGGCACCCTATTCCTTATATAGTGCACTAGGGGTCTGGATAAAAGTAGTGCACTATGTAGGGGATAGGGTGCCATTTGAGACGTAGTGTAGGCCTATAGCCTAAGCATATTTAGAAGTATTTATGCAACCGCTCGCTACCTGTAAGACATACAGACAGACAGACATACAGTGCATTTGGTTGATTAACATTATATTGATTTGTTGAGTGCAATCAATCATCGGTGATCGTTTTGATTAGCAGGGAGACGATAAGAACACACATGTATTGATGTTTTCCTGAACTAGATGTTAAAACCATAAAGACTATAACCATCTACAGTAATAAGACCATTATGCATTTACCTCCTCCACTCAGTCTCCTTATTCACTACACAGCCAGGATCTATATTCCTCCTACCAGTCCCCTCCCCTCCTTATTCGCTACAGAGCCAGGATCTATATTCCTCCTCCCAGTCCCCTCCCCTCCTTATTCGCTACAGAGCCAGGATCTATATTCCTCCTCCCAGTCCCCTCCCCTCCTTATTCGCTACAGAGCCAGGATCTATATTCCTCCTCCCAGTCCCCTCCCCTCCTTATTCGCTACAGAGCCAGGATCTATATTCCTCTTCCCAGTCCCCTCCTCTCCTTATTCACTCACAGCCAGGATCTATATTCCTCTTCCCAGTCCCCTCCCCTCCTTATTCGCTACAGAGCCAGGATCTATATTCCTCCTCCCAGTCCCCTCCTCTCCTTATTTGCTACACAGCCAGGATCTATATTCCTCCTCCCAGTCCCCTCCTCTCCTTATTCGCTACACAGCCAGGATCTATATTCCTCTTCCCAGTCCCCTCCTCTCCTTATTCGCTACAGAGCCAGGATCTATATTCCTCCTCCCAGTCCCCTCCTCTCCTTATTTGCTACACAGCCAGGATCTATATTCCTCCTCCCAGTCCCCTCCTCTCCTTATTCGCTACACAGCCAGGATCTATATTCCTCTTCCCAGTCCCCTCCTCTCCTTATTCGCTACAGAGCCAGGATCTATATTCCTCTTCCCAGTCCCCTCCTCTCCTTATTCACTCACAGCCAGGATCTATATTCCTCTTCCCAGTCCCCTCCCCTCCTTATTCGCTACAGAGCCAGGATCTATATTCCTCCTCCCAGTCCCCTCCCCTCCTTATTCGCTACAGAGCCAGGATCTATATTCCTCTTCCCAGTCCCCTCCTCTCCTTATTCACTCACAGCCAGGATCTATATTCCTCCTCCCAGTCCCCTCCTCTCCTTATTTGCTACACAGCCAGGATCTATATTCCTCCTCCCAGTCCCCTCCTCTCCTTATTTGCTACACAGCCAGGATCTATATTCCTCTTCCCAGTCCCCTCCTCTCCTTATTCGCTACACAGACAGGATCTATATTCCTATACCCTAGACAGCGTTACTAAACTGAGTGTACAAAACATTAAGAACACCATCCC
>NC_059231.1:8497451-8582451 GCF_020615455.1 Coregonus clupeaformis
GTGTATATGTATCTGTGTGTGTTTGTGTTAGGGATGGGCATTTGAAATGATTTCATTATTGAAATGATATCCTGATATTTTTGGGGGTATCCGGATAGTTGAAAAATGTGTTTTAATAAAAAAAAATTGTTTAACTTCAATGGAGACTTGCTCTCACAACAGAGTGAGAGAGGAGCTGGGCCTGAGAGAGGAGCTGGAGCCTGAGAGAGGAGCTGGAGCCTGAGAGAGAGTGTGAGTAGCCAAACGGACTCGCTCTAGTTAGACAAAGTTGTTGCTGCCATAGGTTATTTACATTTAGGTAATTTAGCAGAAGCTCTTACCCAGAGCGACTTACAGTAGCGAGTGCATACATTTTCGTACTGGTCCCCTGTGGGCATCGAACCCACAACCCTGGCATTGGAAGCGTCATGCTCTACCAACTGAGACACACAGGATCTATCATACCATCTGGTAGTGCCTGTCTTGACTGCATCAAATCGTTGTAAAGAGGCTAGCTAATCCCTCTGTCTGTCTCTGTCTCATCTAGTCTCCATATCCCTCTGTCTGTCTCTCTGTCTCATCTAGTCTCCATATCCCTCTGTCTGTCTGTCTGTCTCACCTAGTCTCCATATCCCTCTGTCTGTCTCTCTGTCTCATCTAGTCTCCATATCTCTCTGTCTCTCTCTGTCTCATTTAGTCTCCATTTCCCTCTGTCTGTCTGTCTGTCTGTCTGTCTGTCTGTCTGTCTGTCTGTCTGTCTGTCTGTCTGTCTGTCTGTCTGTCTGTCTGTCTGTCTGTCTGTCTGTCTGTCTGTCTGTCTGTCTGTCTGTCAGTCTGTCTGTCTGTCTGTCTGTCTGTCTGTCTGTCTGTCTGTCTCATATAGTCTCCATATCCCTCTGTCTGTCTCGGTCTCATCTAGTCTCCATATCCCTCTGTCTGTCTCTGTCTCATCTAGTCTCAATATCCCTGTCTCTGTCTCTCTGTCTCACCTAGTCTCCATATCCCTATGTCTGTCTCTCTGTCTCATCTAGTCTCCATATCCCTCTGTCTGTCTCTCTGTCTCATCTACTCTCCATATACCTCTCTATGTCTCTCTGTCTCACTTAGTCTCCATATCCCTCTGTCTGTCTCTGTGTCTCATCTAGTCTCCATATCCCTCTGTCTGTCTCATCTAGTCTCCATATCCCTCTGTCTGTCTCTTTGTCTCATCTTGTCTCCATATCCCTCTGTCTGTCTCATCTAGTCTCCATATCCCTCTGTCTGTCTGTCTGTCTGTCTGTCTGTCTCACCTAGCCTCCATATCCCTCTGTCTGTCTCATCTAGTCTCCATATCCCTCTGTCTTTCTCTGTCTCATCTAGGGCTTATTCTCACTGAATAGAGTTATCGGGCCGAAATGTCAATTTACATAATATGTACGTACACTTTTCAATTCACAGCTAAAAAGTAGCGTAGATGTCACAGTGTATAACCACCAGCCAGGAAGCTAAACATGGCAAACTATATTAGGCCTACACTGTTAATTATTACAACCAAACCATATTACACTCTTGAATAACGCAACAACTCACAAGCATGTGCAGACAATGAAAGGGTTAATTTTCTCGTCTTTCTCTGTCTCCTTCCCGCCAGCTCTGTTATTATGTGTGACAGGTTCTGATTCTCCTGTCAGATGGAATTTACCTGTTATGTTCCCTGTTACACATCTGTCTGTCTGCCTGTCTGTCTGCCTGCCTGCCTGTCTGTCTGTCTGCCTGCCTGTCTGTCTGCCTGCCTGTCTGTCTGTCTGCCTGCCTGCCTGTCTGTCTGTCGTCCCATTATCCTCACCCTCCTAGCCCCTTCAGTCAGTAGATTAGGGCATCCTCTCCCTCATTTACATTTACGTCATTTAGCAGACGCTCTTATCCAGAGCGACTTACAGGAGCAATTAGGATTAAGTGCCTTGCTCAAGGGCACATCGACAGATTTTTCACCTAGTCGGCTACGGGGATTAGAACCAGCGACCTTTTCGGTTACTGGCACAACGCTCTTAACCACTAAGCCACCTGCCGCCCCACCTCCCCTCTTACCACAATGTCGGACCCCAGTAGCAGACGTCCAGGTCCTGTGTAATACTGGTGAAACCACATCTAGCACTATCTCCTTATGTTATTCCATAGGATGGATTTGGGGCCCATTTCAAAAACAACAGAAAACCTAAGAAAATTAACAACAATGACAAATGGTTTGATGATGAATGCAAAAAAAAAAAAAAACCTAAGGAAAGAAATTGAGAAACCTATCCAACCAAAAAACATAAGAGATCCGGAAAAACCTGAGCCTACGCCTTCACGATGGTGAATCACTGAAACGATACAGATGTACGCTACGGAAAAAGAATGAACAGCACGTCAGAAATCAGCTCCGTGTGATTGAAGAATCCATAGAATCAAGTCACTTCTGGGAAAATCGGAACACACTAAACAAACAAAACAAAGTTATCTATCCAAAACGGAGATGTATGGACAATTAGTGCTTTCATCTGAAGATAGCTAGGTGAGACAATAACACATCACTGTTGTATCAAGTACATTTTTTCCTCAACAAGGTATTTATCAGCAAAGTCAGTAATTTAAGGTACTCCTCAAGAGGTAGCGTTTCAGACGTTTTCGAAAGATGTGTATGGACTCTGCTGTCCTAGCTCGAGGGGGAAGCTGGTTCCACCATTGGGGCGCCGGGACAGAGAAGAGCTTGGACTGGGCTGAGCGGTAGCTGCCCTCCCACAGGGAGGGCCAAGAGACCAGAGGTGGCAGAACCGAGTGCTCGGGTTAGGATGAAGGGTTTGAGCATTGCCCGAAAGTTAAGGAAGTGCTGCTCCCTAGGCAACCATCGACTGGAAGCCAGTGGAGTGACATGGGAGAACTTAGGAAGGTTGAACACCAGGTGAATATCAGTAAGACAAAAAAATAATGGTGTTCCAAAAAAAGGTCCAGTTGTCAGGACGACAAATACAAATTCCATCTAGACACCGTTGACCTAGAGCACACAAAAAAACTATACATGCCTCTGCCTAAACATCAGCAATTAGATTGGTGAAATTCCGCTTAGGCTGAGGAAAATCCACTTCGACTGAGGATGACAGAGAATTGGTGTAGGAGTAATACCAACATAATATAGTCTTCAATCTGACCCCATTATCATGTGAATGCTATAGGCCCATAATACAGTCTTCAATCTGACCCCATTGTCATGTGAATGCTATAGGCCCATAATACAGTCTTCAATCTGACCCCATTGTCATGTGAATGCTATAGGCCCATAATACAGTCTTCAATCTGACCCCATTGTCATGTGAATGCTATAGGCCCATAATACAGTCTTCAATCTGACCCCATTGTCATGTGAATGCTATAGGCCCATAATACAGTCTTCAATCTGACCCCATTATCATGTGAATGCTATAGGCCCATAATACAGTCTTCAATCTGACCCCATTATCATGTGAATGCTATAGGCCCATAATATAGTCTTCAATCTGACCCCATTATCATGTGAATGCTATAGGCCCATAATATAGTCTTCAATCTGACCCCATTATCATGTGAATGCTATAGGCCCATAATATAGTCTTCAATCTGCCCCCATTATCATGTGAATGCTATAGGCCCATAAGCGTATCCCGATGGGTCTAGTCGAGGTAGCAAGCCTTGCATCACTACTCGAAATACTATGCTACACGTGTCCAGAAATACTATGTTACACGTGTCCAGAAATACTATGTTACACGTGTCCAGTTACACGTGTCCAGAAATACTATGTTACACGTGTCCAGAAATACTATGTTACACGTGTCCAGTTACACGTGTCCAGAAATACTATGTTACACGTGTCCAGAAATACTATGTTACACGTGTCCAGTTACACGTGTCCAGAAATACTATGTTACACGTGTCCAGTTACACGTGTCCAGAAATACTATGTTACACGTGTCCAGAAATACTATAAGTTACGTGTCCTAAAATAATCTTTATGCAATTATTAAGAGGCTAAGAGCTAATATCTCGCGATCAATGTCCGAGCATTAAATGATTGAGTTAACCTTAGCTGCACAGTTAGAGGCCAAGCATATACTGTATGTGAATAACATGTACCATTAGACCATACATTACATTTTAGTCAATTAGCAGACGAGCGACTTACAGTTAGTGAGTGAATACATTTTTTTTTTTCATACTGGAATCTAACCCACAACCTTGGCGTTGCAAACGCCACGCTCTACCAGGAGATTGCCACGCCGAAGGTGCAAATTTACAGCCATCCATCCGGACAATGCCAAATATAGAGCCATCCATCCAGACAATGCCAAATATACAGCCATCCATCCGGACAATGCCAAATATAGAGCCATCCATCCAGACAATGCCAAATATACAGCCATCCATCCGGACAATGCCAAATATACAGCCATCCATCCGGACAATGCCAAATTTACAGTCATCCTTCCGGACAATGCCAAATATAGAGCCATCCATCCGGACAATGCCATATTAAATCAACACGTCACTCTGTATTTTTCCACTACGTAGCCATAATCTAACATTTGAAATGTCTGTTATTATTTTGAGAGAGGGAGCGAGAGTGGGAGGGGGAGAGAGAGAGAAAGAGACAGAACAAGAGAGAGAGAGAGAGAGGGGTGGGAGGGGGGGAGAGGGGGGAGGGAGGGGAGGGAGAGGGAGGGATTGAGGGATTGAGGGAGAGGACATGCAGTGTGTATCGTGGAGAGGTAGCTATCTCAGTGATTAAATAGCGTCCGTGTAAAATGACTGTCTCTATTGAGTTAGTCTTCCTGAGGCCTACACCCCTGGCCTCTCCAAACTCACTTTCCTCTGCTCTCTACCACTCTCTCTCTCTCTCCCTCGCTCCCTCTCTCTCTCTCTCCCTCGCTCCCTCACTCTTTCTCTCCCTCGCTCTCATCTGATTGCAGTTTAAGAAAGAAGTGCACGCTCAATTACAGACAGAGGTTCATTCCTGTCTGCTTCTTCTGGTTCTCTATGGCTGCGTTTACACAAATCAAATCAAATGTTATTGGTCACAAACACATATTTAGCAGGTGTTATTGTGGGTGTAGTGAAATGCTTGTGTTCCTAGCTCCAACAGTGCAGTAGTATGTAACAATTCACAACAATACACAAATCTAAAAGTTAAAGAATTGAATTAAGAAACATATACGTATTAGGACGAGCAATGTCGGAGTGGCATTGACTAAATACAGCAGAACAGAATACGGTATATACATATGAGATGAGTAAAACAGTATGTAAACATTATTAAAGTGACTAGTGTTCCATTATTAAAGTGACCAGTGATTCCATGTCTATGTACATAGGGCAGCAGCCTCTAAGGTGCAGGGTTGAGTAACCGGGTGGTAGCCGGCTAGTGATGGCTAATTAACAGTCTGATGGCCTTGAGATAGAAGCTGTTTTTCAGTCACTCGGTCCCAGCTTTGATGCACCTATACTGACCTCGCCTTCTGGATGATAGCGGGGTGAACAGGCCGTGGCTCGGGTGGTTGATGTCCTTGATTTTCTTTTTGGCCTTCCTGTGACATCGGGTGCTGTAGGTGACCTGGAGGGCGTGTAGTTTGCCCCCAGTGATGCGTTGGGCAGACCGCACCACCCTCTGGAGAGCCCTGCGGTTGCGGGCGGTGCAGTTGTCGTACCAGGCGGTGATACAGCCCGACAATATGCTCTCAATTGTGCATCTGTAAAAGTTTCTGAGGGTCTTAGGGGCCAAGCCGAATTTCTTCAGCCTCCTGAGGTTGAAGAGGCACTCTTGCACCTTCTTCACCACACTGTCTGTGTGGGTGGACCATTTCAGATTTTCAGTGATGTGTACGCTGAGGAACTTGAAGCTTTCCACCTTCTCCACTGCGGTCCCGTCGATGTGGATAGGGGCGTGCTCCCTCTGCTGTTTCCTGAAGTCCACGATCAGCTCCTTCGTTTTGTTGACGTTGAGGGAGAGGTTATTTTCCTGGCACCACTCTGCCAGGGCCCTCACCTCCTCCCTGTAGGCTGTCTGGTCATTGTTGGTAATCAAGCCTACTACCTGTTGTGTCGTCTACTACTGTTGTGTTGTGGTCCTCTGTAGCTCAGCTGGTGGAGCACGGCGCTTGTAACGCCAGGGTAGTGGGTTCGATCCCCGGGACCACCCATACGTACAAATGTATGCACGCATGACTGTAAGTCGCTTTGGATAACAGTGTCTGCTAAATGGCTTGTTATTATTGTCTGCAAACATGATGATTGAGTTGGAGGCGTGCGTGGCCACGCAGTCATGGGTGAACAGGGAGTACAGGAAGAGGCTGAGCAAACAACCTTTTGGGTCCCCAGTGTTGAGGATCAGCGTAGTGGAGATATGTTGTTTCCTATTGAATATGTCCGTAAACACTCCAGTCAGCTGGTCTGCACATGCTCTGAGGACGAGGCTAGGGATGCCGTCTGGGCCGGCAGCCCTGCGAGGGTTAACACGCTTAAATGTCTTACTCACGTCGGCCACGTATAACAAGAGCCCACAGTCCTTGGGAGCGGGCCGCGTCGGTGGCACTGTGTTATCCTCAACGCGGGCGAAGAAGGTGTTTAGCTTGTCTGGCAGCAAGATGTCGGTGTCCGCGACGTGGCTGGTTTTCCCTTTGTAATCCATAAATGTCTGTAGACCCTGCCACATACGTCTCGTGTCTGAGCCGTTGAATTGCGACACCACTTTGTCTCTGTACTCACATTTTGCCTGTTTTATTGCCTTACAGAGGGAATAACTACACTGTTTTGATTCTACCATATTCCCAGTCACCTTGCCATGGTTGAATGCGATGGTTCGCGCTTTCAGTTTTGCGTGAATGTTGCCATCTATCCACGATTTCTGGTTTGGGTAGGTTTTTATAGTCAAAGTGGGTACAACATCCCATGATGAACTCAGTCACTGTGTCCGTGTAAGCGTCAATGTTATTCTCTGAGGCTACTCAGAACATATCCCAGTCCGCGTGATCAAAACAATCTTGAAGCATGGATTCTGATTGGTCCGACCAGCATTGAATAGACCTTAGCACGGGCACTTCCTGTTTGAGTTTCTGCCTATAGGAAGGGAGGAGCAAAATGGAGTTGTGATCTGATTTGCCGAAGGGAGGGCGGGGGAGGGCCTTGTAGGCATCTCGAAAAGGCGAGTAGCAGTGATCTAATGTTTTTCCTAAAAGAGTACTACAGTCAATGTGTTGATAGAACTTCGGTAGCGTTTTCCTCAAATTTGCTTTGTTAAAATCCCCAGCTACAATAAATGCGGCCTCAGGATATTTGGTTTCCAGTTTGCATAAAGTCCAGTGTAGTTCCTTGAGGGCCGTCGTGGTATCGGCTTGAGGGGGAATATACATGGCTGTGACTATAACCAAAGATAATTCCCTTGGGAGGTAATACAGTCTGCATTTGATTGTGAGGTATTTCAGGTCGGGTGAACAAAAGGACTTGAGTTTCTGTATTTTATCACAATCACACCATGAGTAGTTAATCATAAAACATACACCCCCCGCCTTTCTTCTTCCGTGAAGTGAGAACCCAGCTGGCTGTATGGACGGGGACAGTATATCCCAAGAGAGCCATGATTCCGTGAAATAGAGTATGTTACAGTCCCTGATGTCTCTCTGTAAGGAGATCCTCACCCTGAGCTCGTCTTCTTTATTGTCCAGAGACTGAACATTAGCGAGTAATATACTTGGAAGCGGTGTGCACACCTCCTGAGTCGGACTAGAAGTCCACTCCGAATTCCTGTTCTCCGCCAGCGGCGACTTGGAGCAGCCTCTGGGATAAGTTAAATTGCCCTGCGGGATACAAACAAAGGATCCAATTCGGGGAAGTCGTATTCCTGGTCTTAATGCTGGTGAGTTACCGCCGCTCTGATATACAAAAGTTATTTTCGGCTGTATGTAATAGCACAAAAAAAGTTCTGGGCTAATAATGTAAGAAATACCACACAAAAAAACTAAATTCTGCAAAGTTGCTCAGGAGCTAGAAGCAGAGCTGCCATGTCTGTCGGCGCCATCTTGCATTTTCCACAGGCAGCCCAATTCTGATATTTCTTTCATTAATTGGTCTTTTGACCAATCAGAACAGCTCTGAAAATGATCTGATGTGAAGAGATCTGATGTGATTGGTCAAAAGACCAATTAGTGGAAAAAAGATCAGAATTGGGCTGCCTGTGTAAAAGCAGCCCATGTGTATTAACACCATTTGGTACCTGTTGCAAAGAGCGTTTCTCTTTGGTTTGTGATATTTGGCCATTTAGGGTATAAAATTGTTATACGTCCTTATCGGTCATAACATACATACTGTAGTAGAATGAATTCAACATGATTGTGATCAATTATTTTAT
The DNA here is from genome assembly GCF_020615455.1 of Coregonus clupeaformis. Taxonomy (NCBI): domain Eukaryota; kingdom Metazoa; phylum Chordata; class Actinopteri; order Salmoniformes; family Salmonidae; genus Coregonus; species Coregonus clupeaformis. Next base: position 8,505,823 of record NC_059231.1, read on the forward strand.
CGTATTGAATGATTAACTATCAGATAATGAAAAGTGAAACATTTGGGAGCTGTTTACCATAGTGAGTCATCTGTCTGAACAATCCTCTTTTTGTATGGCAAAGCCAAGTACACTACAATATGTGTGAATGGTTGAAAACGTATTGTCTGTCATTGTGTCTTATGTTTTGTCCGACATGTAGTGTCAGTCTTCCACTGTCAAGCTGCAGTCAGTAACTTAATTCTGAGCTCAAGCACCTAACAGGGCTAACGTGGCTAACAGGGCTAACGTGACTAACGTGGCTAACAGGGCTAATGTGGCTATCAGGGCTAACATGGCTATCGGGACTAACATGACTATCAGGGCTAACGTGGCTATCAAGGCTAAAATGGCTATCAGGGCTAACGTGGCTATCAGGGCTAATGTGACTATCAGGGCTAACGTGGCTATCAGGGCTAACGTGGCTATCAGGGCTAACGTGACTATCAGGGCTAACGTGGCTATCAGGGCTAACGTGACTATCAGGGCTAACGTGGCTATCAGGGCTAACGTGGCTATCAGGGCTAACGTGACTTTCAGGGCTAACGTGGCTATCAGGGCTAACGTGGCTATCAGGGCTAACGTGGCTATCAGTGCTAACGTGGCTATCAGGGCTAACGTGGCTAACGTGGCTATCAGGGCTAACGTGGCTATCAGGGCTAACATGGCTATCAGGTAACAGTAATTGCCTGGGATATTCTGGGCCTGAAAGTGTGAAGCACATAGCTATTGGAATCACATAATCACGGTCCCAGGAGGTTTTAGGTGAAAATAGACATTGTAAGATTCATGTTTTTAAGGAGTGAGGGAGAGAAAATGTAGGCTATTTTTGCCTTGTAACTTTAGTGTGGATGGGTGTTGTGGCCTAGCCCTAGTAATCAGGCGTTGTGGCCTAGCCCTAGTAATCAGGCTTTGTGGCCTAGCCCTAGTAATCAGGCTTTGTGGCCTAGCCCTAGTAATCAGGCGTTGTGGCCTAGCCCTAGTAATCAGGCGTTGTGGCCTAGCCCTAGTAATCAGGCGTTGTGGCCTAGCCCTAGTAATCAGGCTTTGTGGCCTAGCCCTAGTAATCAGGTGTTGAGGCCTAGCCCTAGTAATCAGGTGTTGAGGCCTAGCCCTAGTAATCAGGCGTTGTGGCCTAGCCCTAGTAATCAGGCGTTGTGGCCTAGCCCTGGTAATCAGGCGTTGTGGCCTAGCGCTAGTAATCAGGCGTTGTGGCCTAGCGCTAGTAATCAGGCGTTGAGGCCTAGCGCTAGTAATCAGGCGTTGAGGCCTAGCGCTAGTTATCAGGTGTTGTTTGTGTCATTATGCATACTAATGTGTTGTTGTTTTGAGGTAGGAAAGGTATAGTGTTGAGTTGTAAAGTGAGAAAGAATGGGATCACGTCCCTGGGCTCTAGACAGACGGAGGAAGGCTTTCTGGGAGGGCCACCATTCTGTTTACAATAAATGAGTCATCAGACAGAGAGAAGATTGGGGTCTTGAAAAGACACACACACACACAGACACACACACACACACACACACACACACACACACACACACACACAGACACACACACAGCACACACACACACACACACACACACACACACCTCTCTTCTCTGTGGCTGCCAGTGCAGATTGATGACAAAGCAGGAAGAGTGGGTCTCCTCCTTTTCTAAATAAATCACCAGCCTTTCACATTGATCATGCCCCAGCCAGACAAGGGGAAAGAGAGGGCCAGGCTGTGTTTCATATACAGTGGGGAAAAAAAGTATTTAGTCAGCCACCAATTGTGCAAGTTCTCCCACTTAAAAAGATGAGAGAGGCCTGTCATTTTCATCATAGGTACACGTCAACTATGACAGACAAATTGAGAAAAAAAAATCCAGAAAATCACATTGTAGGATTTTTAATGAATTTATTTGCAAATTATGGTGGAAAATAAGTATTTGGTCACCTACATACAAGCAAGATTTCTGTCTCTCACAGACCTGTAACTTCTTCTTTAAGAGGCTCCTCTGTCCTCCACTCGTTACCTGTATTAATGGCACCTGTTTGAACTTGTTATCAGTATAAAGACACCTGTCCACAACCTCAAAAAGTCACACTCCAAACTCCACTATGGCCAAGACCAAAGAGCTGTCAAAGGACACCAGAAACAAAATTGTAGACCTGCACCAGGCTGGGAAGACTGAATCTGCAATAGGTAAGCTGCTTGGTTTGAAGAAATCAACTGTGGGAGCAATTATTAGGAAATGGAAGACATACAAGACCACTGATAATCTCCCTTGATCTGGGGCTCCACGCAAGATCTCACCCCGTGGGGTCAAAATGATCACAAGAACGGTGAGCAAAAATCCCAGAACCACACGGGGGACCTAGTGAATGACCTGCAGAGAGCTGGGACCAAAGTAACAAAGCCTACCATCAGTAACACACTACGCCGCCAGGGACTTAAATCCTGCAGTGCAAGACGTGTCCCCCTGCTTAAGCCAGTACATGTCCAGGCCCGTCTGAAGTTTGCTAGAGTGCATTTGGATGATCCAGAAGAGGATTGGGAGAATGTCATATGGTCAGATGAAACCAAAATAGAACTTTTTGGTAAAAACTCAACTCGTCGTGTTTGGAGGACAAAGAATGCTGAGTTGCATCCAAAGAACACCATACCTACTGTGAAGCATGGGGGTGGAAACATCATGCTTTGGGGCTGTTTTTCTGCAAAGGGACCAGGACAACTGATCCGTGTAAAGGAAAGAATGAATGGGGCCATGTATCGTGAGATTTTGAGTGAAAACCTCCTTCCATCAGCAAGGGCATTGAAGATGAAACGTGGCTGGGTCTTTCAGCATGACAATGATCCCAAACACACCGCCCGGGCAACGAAGGAGTGGCTTCAGAAGAAGCATTTCAAGGTCCTGGAGTGGCCTAGCCAGTCTCCAGATCTCAACCCCATAGAAAATCTTTGGAGGGAGTTGAAAGTCCGTGTTGCCCAGCGACAGCCCTAAAACATCACTGCTCTAGAGGAGATCTGCATGGAGGAATGGGCCAAAATACCAGCAACAGTGTGTGAAAACCTTGTGAAGACTTACAGAAAACGTTTGACCTGTGTCATTGCCAACAAATGGTATATAACAAAGTATTGAGAAACTTTTATTATTGACCAAATACTTATTTTCCACCATAATTTGCAAATAAATTCATTAAAAATCCTACAATGTGATTTTCTGGATTTTTTTTCCTCATTTTGTCTGTCATAGTTGACGTGTACCTATGATGAAAATTACAGGCCTCTCTCATCTTTTTAAGTGGGAGAACTTGCACAATTGGTGACTGACTAAATACTTATTTTCCCCACTGTAGGTGGGAGTTAGTGGAAGTGATGGTGGGATGGATTGAGATATTATTCATGTGATTTATTTAGAACATCATGACTCACTTATATAGGAAGAATATAATATATAATATATGTATATATATATACATTATATAGGAAGAATAATATAATATATATAACTAGATTTTTGGGGGGATTTCATGTCATGGATAATAAGGGAGGGAGGGAGGGAGGGAGGGAGGGAGGGAAGGAGGGAGGTAGGGAGGAAGGGAGGAAGGGAAAAGGATAGGAGGGAGGGAGGGAGGGAGGGAGGGAAAAGGAAAGGAGGGAGGGAGGGAGGGAGGGAGGGAAAAGGGAAAGGAGGGAGGGAGGGAGGGAGGGAGGGAGGGAGGGAGGGAGGGAGGGAAAAGGAAAGGAGGGAGGGAGGGAGGGAGGGAGGGAGGGAAAAGGAAAGGAGGGAGGGAGGGAGGGAGGGAGGGAGGGAGGGAGGGAGGGAGGGGAGGAGGGGGAAAAGGAGGGAGGGAGGGAGGGAGGGAGGGAGGGAGGGAGGGAGGGAGGGAGGGAGGGAGGGAGGGAAAAGGAAAGGAGGGAGGGAGGGAGGGAGGGAGGGAGGGAGGGAGGGAGGAGGGAGGGAGGAGGGAGGGAGGGAGGAGGGAGGGAAAAGGAGGGAGGGAGGGAAAAGGAAAGGAGGGAGGGAGGGAGGGAGGGAGGGAGGGAGGGAGGGAGGGAAAAGGAAAGGAGGGAGGGAGGGAGGGAAAGGAAAGGGAGGGAGGGAGGGAGGGAGGGAGGGAGGGAGGGAGGGAGGGAGGGAGGGAGGGAGGGAGGGAGGGAAAAGGAAAGGAGGGAGGGAGGGAGGGAGGGAGGGAGGGAGGGAGGGAGGGAGGGAGGTTTGGGAAAAGGAAAGGAGGGAGGGAGGGAGGGAGGGAGGGAGGGAGGGAGGGAGGGAGGGAGGGAGGGAGGGAAAAGGAAAGGAGGGAGGGAGGGAGGGAGGGAGGGAGGGAGGGAGGGAGGGAAAAGGAAAGGAGGGAGGGAGGGAGGGAGGGAGGGAAAAGGAAAGGAGGGAGGGAGGGAGGGAGGGAGGGAGGGAGGGAGGGAGGGAGGGAGGGAGGGAGGGAGGGAAAAGGAAAGGAGGGAGGGAGGGAGGGAGGGAGGGAGGGAGGGAGGGAGGGAGGGAAAAGGAAAGGAGGGAGGGAGGGAGGGAGGGAGGGAGGGAGGGAGGGAGGGGAAAAGGAGGAGGGAGGGAGGGAGGGAGGGAGGGAGGGAGGGAGGGAGGGGAAAAGGAAAGAGGGAGGGAGGGAGGGAGGGAGGAGGGAGGGAGGGAGGGAGGGAGGGAGGGAGGGAAAAGGAAAGGAGGGAGGGAGGGAGGGAGGGAGGGAGGGAGAGGGAGGGAGGGAAAAGGAAAGGAGGGAGGGAGGGAGGGAGGGAGGGAGGGAGGGAGGGAGGAGGGAGGGAGGGAGGGAGGGGGGAGGGAAAAGGAAAGGAGGGAGGGAGGGAGGGAGGGAGGGAGGGAGGGAGGGAGGGAGGGAGGGAGGGAGGGAGGGAGGGAGGGAAAAGGAAAGGAGGGAGGGAGGGAGGGAGGGAGGGAAAAGGAAAGGAGGGAGGGAGGGAAAAGGAAAGGAGGGAGGGAGGGAGGGAGGGAGGGAGGGAGGGAGGGAGGGAGGGAGGGAGGGAGGGAAAAGGAAAGGAGGGAGGGAGGGAGGGAGGGAGGGAGGGAGGGAAAGGAGGGAGGGAGGGAGGGAGGGAGGGAAAAGGAAAGGAGGGAGGGAGGGAGGGAGGGAGGGAGGGAGGGAGGGAGGGAGGGAGGGAGGGAGGGAAAGGAGGGAGGGAGGGAGGGAGGGAGGGTTATGACAAGAAAGGCCTAGGGATGTAAACACTGACGGTCCAGGAGTAGATCTAGTTAGTTTCTTGTTTTATTAGTCGTGTGTACGGGATACACGTGGTATACACTGTCCAACGAAATGCTTACTTGCAGATTCCTTCTCAACAATGCAACCACAATTACAAATAAGAAAAGATAAGAATACGAACATAAAGTAAATGACATTAGAATATAATCATTTTTTTAGCGTCAGTATAATACAGTCCAATATTTACACGTTTTGGGGAAGGGGTGAATGGTGACCATAAACGGAGCAGAGCATTCGGAAAGAATTCAGACTCCTTGACTTTTTCCACATTTTGTTATGTTACAGCCTTATTCTAAAGTTGATTAAATAAAATATTTTCCTCATCAATCTACACACAATACCCCATAATGACAAAGCTAAAACAGGTTTTTAGACATTTTTACAAATGTATTAAAAATAAAAAACGGAAATACCTTATCTACATACGTTTTCTGACCCTTTGCTATGAGACTCGAAATTGAGCTCAGGTGAATCCTGTTTCCATTGATCATCCTTGAGATGTTTCTACAACTTGATTGGAGTCCACCTGTGGTAAATTCAATTGATTGGACATTATTTGGAAAGGCACACACCTGTCTATATAAGGTCCCACAGTTGACAGTGCATGTCAGAGCAAAAACCAAGCCATGAGGTTGAAGGAATTGTCCATAGAGCTCCGAGACAGGATTGTGTCGAGGAACAGATCTTGGGAAGGGTACCAAAAACGTTCTGCAGCATTGAAGGTCCCCAAGAACACAGTGGCTTCCATCATTAAATGGAAGAAGTTTTGAACCACTAATACTCTTCCTAGAGCTGGCCGCCCGGCCAAACTGAGCAATCGGGGGAGAAGGGCCTTGGTCAGGGAGGTGAACAAGAACCCGATGGTCACTCTGACAGAGTTCCAGAGTTCCTCTGTGGAGATGGGAGAACCTTCCAGAAGGACAACCATCTCTGCAGCATTCCACCAATCAGGCCTTTATGGTAGAATGGCCAGACGGAAGCCACTCTTCAGTAAAAGGCACATGACAGCCTGCTTGGAGTTTGCCAAAAGGCACCTAAAGGACTCTCAAACCATGAGAAACAAGATTTTCTGTTCTGATGAAACCAAGATTGAACTCTTTGGATTGAATGCCAAGTGTCACGTTTGGAGGAAACCTGGCACCATCCCTACGGTGAAGCATGGTGGTGGCAGCATCATGCTGTGGGGATGTTTTTCAGCGGCAGGGACTGGGAGACAAGTCAGGATCGAGGGAAAGATGAATGGAGCAAAGTACAGAGAGATCCTCCCCATCCAGCCTGTCAGAGCTTGAGAGGATCTGCAGAGAAGAATGTGAGAAACTCCCCAAATACAGGTGTGGCAAGCTTGTTGCTCAGTGGCGGTCAGTGCCGTTTAAGATGAGAGAGGACACATTTATTTTCATGAGCTTGGCCTTATTCCTATTACAGTATATTGGATGACTGTCATTCATATGCCATTCACCCAGTTCAATGTAACATCGATAGGTTTAGGCTATTACATGATACTAGAATTTTCCCTGTACCCACCATGAGGTTGCTACAACCTAGCCTATGAATTAAAGTTTACAACGAAGGTGCACACAGGTCGAGAGACAAATTTGAGGTGACAGACAGTGACATTCTTGCCTGCATCTAGCTGATATAGGGTGTAATCATTAGTCCGACAGTTGCAAAGTTTCTATTGGACAAATTCAGGTATGTTTATCCCCATTTTGTTCTGTTTGCTTCCGTTTAATAAATGTAATTTCAACAGAATCGGCGGAATGAATACACCCCTGATCATGCGTAAACACAGTTCACTTTCATAGCAGCCACGTTGCATTCCTTCTCTTCCCTTCGTTTGTGGACTTCAATGAACAACCCATCAGCTGTATGTGACCAGGCGAAAAAACCTTTCCAAGCCAAACCGCTACAAACAGCCTACATCGTTGTCACCATATTAGCTAAAGTAACGTCATAGTTAGCATATAGCTAATAGAACTAACGCGTTAGTAAACCCGCTACAATCATGCAGCAACGTTAGTGTACAGTCAGTAAGCAGTTATACCGGCGGGCCCCGGTGGCAATAAATTAGTAATACCAAAAGCTTACCTTGACTTGGAAGAATTCATAGCCAGCTAGCTAACATAGCATCCCTCTGTTTGAGCAGGGTGTTTCAGTAGGCTAAACTAGCTAGCTGCATTTGCTAGCTAAGTAAGTGAAACTGAAAGTGAAAAAAAAAGGACAATCTCCCTTTCGCTCTCTATTTCTCTCTTGCTTCTCCTTCATTTTGAAAGTAATTCGTTCAAAACTGTTCAACTATTGTGTTTTTTCTCTGAGTCAACTACTCACCACATTTTATACACTGCAGTGCTAGCTAGCTGTAGCTTATGCTTTCAGTACTAGATTCATTATTTTATCCTTTGATTGGGTGGACAACATGTTAGTTCATGCTACAAGACCTCTGATAGGCTGGAGGACGTCCTCCGGGTGTTGTCATAATTTCTGAGTAAGTCTATGGAAGGGGGTGAGAACCATGAGCCTCCTAGGTTTTGTATTGAAGTCAATGTACTCAGAGGAGGACGGAAGCTAGCTGTCCTCCGGCTACACCATGGTGCTACCCTACAGCGTTCTGTTGAGGCTACTGTAGACGTTTATTGCAAAATAGTGTGTTTTAATCAGTTATTTGGTGACGTGATTATATTTAGTATATTTTTATCTAAAAAGGATAACTTTTTTAATGTTTTACAATGAAAACATTTATGAAATTCACTGAGGAGGATGGTCCTCCCCTTCCTCCTCTGGGGAGCCTCCACTGATGTAGCGTCATACCCAAGAAGACTCTAAACTGTCATAGCTGCCAAAGGTGCTTCAACAAAGTACTTAGTAAAGGGTCTGAATACTTATGTAAATGTGATATTTCCGTTTTTTGTATTTAATACATTTGCAAAAATGTCTAAAAACCAGCTTTTGCTTTGTCATTATTGGGTATTGTGTGTAGATTGATGAGAGGAAAAAAAACGATTTAATCCATTTTAGAATACGGCTGTAACGTAACAAAATGTGGAAAAAGTCAATATCTCTGTGTGTGTGTGTGCGTGAGTGAGTGCATGTGTCCTAAGGTGTGAAGAATCAGAGCAGGTGGTCAGTCCAGTTCAAAGTGTTCAGCAGTCTGATGGCTTGGAGATAGAAACTGTTTCTGAGCCTGTTGGTATCAGACCTCCGATAGGGAGATAACAGTTTGTACTGTGTAGTGACTCTACAGCGTCCAGGTAATGACAAGACAAGGCCTGGGGATGTAAACAAGTCAAGATTCAATTCTTACCAGACCGAATGATTGGTATGGCAATAGAGTATTGATGCTTGACTCTCTTGGAAACACGGACTCTCCAGGAGCGTCATTGATCGATGTTTGATTTTGTACTGTTTAGTGTTGATGGTGATGAAATCGATTTCCCTTCTTGGCATACATAAACTACTACTTCAATTATTACTAGTACTACTGTCTTGAAGATTCAGAGTACCTATTATTAGTAGTACTATTGTCTTGTAGCTGGAGTGTCCACTAAGATTCAGAGTGCCTAATATTTTGACCTTTGATCTCAATCCCCCTACCGTAGTATTGTGTTTGTATCCTTTTAGATTCAGATGTGAAAACATTTACATTTTAGTCATTTAGCAGACACTCTTATCCAGAGCGACTTACAGTTTTACATTTACGTCATTTAGCAGACGCTCTTATACAGAGCGACTTACAGTTAGTGAGTGCATACATAATTTTTTTATTTTTCATACTGGCCCCCCGTGGGAATCGAACTCACAACCCTGGCGTTGCAAACGCCATGTTTTACCAACTGAGCTACATCCCTGCGGGCCATTCCCTCCCCTACCCTGGGCATGGGTCTCCCGGTCGCGGCCGGCTATGACAGAGCCTGGATTCGAACCAGGATCTCTAGTGGCACAGCTAGCACTGCGATGCAGTGCCTTAGACCACTGCGCCACTCGGGAGACAACATATGGTCAAACACATATATTATGTTACGATCCAGTTATCCATGGACTTCTTAGATCTAGCAAGCCCTGTGTCCTCAGACCAGCCCTGAAAGGGTTAAACAGATCCATCTCTCTCAGTTCTAATGTAGTGATCCTCATGGATCCACTAGGGATCTATACCTCTAACATGTGTCTTTCATTTAGTCCACTACAGCACAGGCAGAACATCTGATGTCCCACACACTGGGGAAGGGGGAAATGTGTGTATGGTTATGTCCCAAACGGAATCCTATTGCCTATATAGTGCACTACTTTTGATCAGAGCCCTATGGGGCCTAGTCAAAAAGTAGTGCACTATATTGGGAAAAGGGTGCCATTTGGCACTCATCCTATATTATATCCCCTGGTGTGAGTGAGTGTGAGTGAGTGTGAGTGAGTGAGTGAGTGAGTGTGAGTGAGTGAGTGTGAGTGAGTGAGTGTGAGTGAGTGGGTGTGTGTGAGTGAGTGGGTGTGTGTGAGTGGGTGTGTGTGTGTGTGGGTGTGAGTGTGTGTGAGTGTGTGTGTGTGAGTGGGGTGGGTGTGTGTGAGTGGGTGTGTGTGGGTGTGAGTGTGTGTGAGTGGGTGTGTGTGTGAGTGGGTGTGTGTGGGTGTGAGTGTGTGTGAGTGTGTGTGAGTGGGTGTGTGTGAGTGGGTGTGTGGGTGTGAGTGGGTGTGTGTGAGTGGGTGTGTGTGAGTGGGTGTGTGTGAGTGGGTGTGTGTGTGTGTGTGTGTGTGTGTGAGTGGGTGTGTGTGTGTGTGGGTGTGAGTGTGTGTGAGTGTGTGTGTGTGTGTGAGTGGGTGTGTGTGTGTGAGTGAGTGGGTGTATGTGTGTGTGTGGGTGTGTGTGTGAGTGGGTGTGTGTGTGTGAGTGTGTGTGTGTGTGTGTGTGAGTGGGTGTGTGTGTGAGTGGGTGTGTGTGTGTGAGTGGGTGTGTGTGTGAGTGGGTGTGTGTGTGTGAGTGGGTGTCTGTGAGTGGGTGTGTGTGTGTGTATGAGTGGGTGTGTGTGAGTGTGTGTGTGTGTGTGTGAGTGGGTGTGTGTGTGTGAGTGAGTGGGTGTATGTGTGTGTGTGGGTGGGTGTATGTGTGTGAGTGTGTGTGTGTGTGAGTGGGTGTGTGTGTGTGAGTGTGTGTGTGTGTGTGTGAGTGGGTGTGTGTGTGAGTGGGTGTGTGTGTGAGTGTGTGTGTGTGTGTGTGAGTGGGTGTGTGTGTGAGTGGGTGTGTGTGTGAGTGGGTGTGTGTGTGTGAGTGTGTGTGTGTGTGTGTGAGTGGGTGTGTGTGTGAGTGGGTGTGTGTGTGTGAGTGTGTGTGTGTGTGTGTGAGTGGGTGTGGGTGTGTGAGTGGGTGTGTGTGTGAGTGGGTGTGTGTGTGAGTGGGTGTGTGTGTGTGTGTGTGTGTGTGTGTGTGTGTGTGTGTGTGTGTGTGTGTGTGTGTGTGTGTGTGTGTGTGTGTGTGTGTGTGTGTGTGTGTGTGTGTGTGTGTGTGTGTGTGAGTGGGTGTGTGTGCGAGTGGGTGTGTGTGTGTGAGCCCGCATCTGCTTCTCTGCCTGTAGCTGTGTGTGCATTCACACTCCAAATGTTTAACCAGCTGTATAATAACCAGCTAACCATGTCATTTCTGTTCTTTACAAGGTGGGTTATTTTGCGAAACACAAACATTCCTCTGTGCATCTCATGTTTCTTAATTTAAGGTGTCAGTTTAAACTGTCATCTTTTCCCCTTACATTCTCTACACTGGTAAATAAGCACTTACACCCTTAACTACTACCTTCACTATTTACGGTCCCTACAAAACCATCTGAGAGGGAGAGGGGGAGAAAGGAGAGGGGGAGAAAGGAGAGGAGGAGAAAGGAGAGGGGGAGAAAGGAGTGGGGGAGAAAGGAGAGGGGGAGAAAGGAGAGGGGGGGAAAGGAGAGGGAGAGAAAGGAGAGGGGGAGAAAGGAGAGGGAGAGAAAGGAGAGGGAGAGAAAGGAGAGGGGGAGAAAGGAGAGGGGGAGAAAGGAGAGGGAGAGAAAGGAGAGGGTGGGAAAGGAGAGGGGGAGAAAGGAGAGGGAGAGAAAGGAGAGGGGGAGAAAGGAGAGGGTGGGAAAGGAGAGGGGGAGAATGGAGAGGGAGAGAAAGGAGAGGGGGAGAAAGGAGAGGGGGAGAAAGGAGAGGGGGAGAAAGGAGAGGGGGAGAATGGAGAGGGAGAGAAAGGAGAGGGGGAGAAAGGAGAGGGGGAGAAAGGAGAGGGGGAGAAAGGAGAGGGAGAGAAAGGAGAGGGAGAAAAAGGAGAGGGAGAGAAAGGAGAGGGAGATGGGAGAAAGTAGTGGAAGTCATTCAGAGTAGAGGGGTCCCCCCTGTGATGGGACATGACTCTAGAAGGACTAATATATCCAGAAGGACTAATACATCTAGAAGGACTAATATATATATAGAAGGACTAATATGTCTAGAATGAATAATACGTTTAGAAGGACTAATACATATATAAGGATTAATACATATAGAAGGACTAATACATCTAGAAGGATTAATACATATAGAAGGACTAATACATCTAGAAGGATTAATACATATAGAAGGACTAATACATCTAGAAGGACTAATACATCTAGAAGGACTAATACATCTAGAAGGATTAATACATATAGAAGGACTAATACATCTAGAAGGACTAATACATCTAGAAGGACTAATACATCTAGAAGGACTAATACATCTAGAAGGACTAATACATATAGAAGGACTAATACATCTAGAAGGACTAATACATATAGAAGGACTAATACATCTAGAAGGACTAATACATCTAGAAGGACTAATACATATATAAGGATTAATACATCTAGAAGGACTAATACATCTAGAAGGACTAATACATCTAGAAGGATTAATACATATATAAGGATTAATACATCTAGAAGGACTAATACATATAGAAGGACTAATACATCTAGAAGGATTAATACATCTAGAAGGACTAATACATCTAGAAGGACTAATACATCTAGAAGGGCTAATACATCTAGAAGGACTAATACATCTAGAAGGATTAATACATCTAGAAGGACTAATACATCTAGAAGGACTAATACATCTAGAAGGACTAATACATCTAGAAGGACTAATACATCTAGAAGGACTAATACATCTAGAAGGACTAATACATCTAGAAGGACTAATACATCTAGAAGGATTAATACATCTAGAAGGACTAATACATATAGAAAGACTAATACATCTAGAAGGACTAATACATCTAGAAGGACTAATACATCTAGAAGGATTAATACATATAGAAGGACTAATACATCTAGAAGGACTAATACATATAGAAGGACTAATACATATAGAAGGACTAATACATATAGAAGGACTAATACATCTAGAAGGACTAATACATCTAGAAGGATTAATACATATAGAAGGACTAATACATATAGAAGGACTAATACATCTAGAAGGACTAATACATCTAGAAGGATTAATACATATAGAAGGACTAATACATCTAGAAGGACTAATACATCTAGAAGGACTAATACATCTAGAAGGACTAATACATATAGAAGGACTAATACATCTAGAAGGACTAATACATCTAGAAGGATTAATACATCTAGAAGGATTAATACATATAGAAGGATTAATACATATAGAAGGACTAATACATCTAGAAGGACTAATACATCTAGAAGGACTAATACATCTAGAAGGACTAATACATCCAGTACCCATACAATTAGACTAATATCTTCAGACAGACTAATACTTCCAGAAAAAGTAATACATCCATGACTAATACATCTAGAATTTAACATTTTAGTCATTTAGCAGACACTCTTTTCCAGAGCGACTTACAGGAGCAATTAGGGTTAAGTACCTTGCTCATGCCCACAGATTCTTCACCTAGTCGGCTCAGGGATTTGAACCATCAATCTTTCAGTAACTGGCTCAAAACTATTAACCTCTGTGCTACCTGCCGCCCAGGTGGGACTAATACATCCAGAAGGACTAATATATCTTGAAGGACTAATACATCCAGAACTATTACATCCAGAAAAAATAATATATCCAGAAGGACTAATACAGCTAGAACTAGTACATTGAAGGACAAATTAATCCAGAAGGACTAATACATTGAGGACTAATACATCCAGTAGAGGAAAGCCCAAAAAAGACTCCAGTCACCCATGTCATAGACTGTTCTCTGCTACCGCACGGCAAGCGGTACCGGAGCGCCAAGTCTAGGTCCAAAAGGCTCCTTAACAGCTTCTACCCCCAAGCCATAAGACTGCTGAACAATTAATCAAATGGCCACCCGGACTATTTACATTGACCCTCCCCCCTCCCTCCCCCCACCCTCCATTTGTTTTTACACTGCTGCTACCCGCTGTCTGTTATCTACAGTGGGGGAAAAAAGTATTTAGTCAGCCACCAATTGTGCAAGTTCTCCCACTTAAAAAGATGAGAGAGGCCTGTAATTTTCATCATAGGTACACGTCAACTATGACAGACAAAATGAGATTTTTTTTCTCCAGAAAATCACATTATAGGATTTTTAATGAATTTATTTGCAAATTATGGTGGAAAATAAGTATTTGGTCAATAACAAAAGTTTCTCAATACTTTGTTATATACCCTTTGTTGGCAATGACACAGGTCAAACGTTTTCTGTAATTCTTCACAAGGTTTTCACACACTGTTGCTGGTATTTTGGCCCATTCCTCCATGCAGATCTCCTCTAGAGCAGTGATGTTTTGGGGCTGTCGCTGGGGAACACAGACTTTCAACTCCCTCCAAAGATTTTCTATGGGGTTGAGATCTGGAGACTGGCTAGTCCACTCCAGGACCTTGAAATGCTTCTTACGAAGCCAATCCTTCGTTGCCCGGGCGGTGTGTTTGGGATTATTGTCATGCTGAAAGACCCAGCCGCGTTTCATCTTCAATGCCCTTGCTGATGGAAGGAGGTTTTCACTCAAAATCTCACGATACATGGCCCCATTCATTCTTTCCTTTACACAGATCAGTCGTCCTGGTCCCTTTGCAGAAAAACAGCCCCAAAGCAAGATGTTTCCAACCCAATGCTTCACAGTAGGTATGGTGTTCTTTGGATAAAACTCAGCATTCTTTGTCCTCCAAACACGACGGGTTGAGTTTTTACCAAAAAGTTCTATTTTGGTTTCATCTGACCATATGAGATTCTCCCAATCCTCTTCTGGATCATCCAAATGCACTCTAGCAAACTTCAGACGGGCCTGGACATGTACCTTTTTAAGCAGGGGGACACGTCTGCACTGCAGGATTTGAGTCCCTGGTGGCGTAGTGTGTTACTGATGGTAGGCTTTGTTACTTTGGTCCCAGCTCTCTGCAGGTCATTCACTAGGTCCCCCCGTGTGGTTCTGGGATTTTTGCTCACCGTTCTTGTGATCATTTTGACCCCACGGGGTAAGATCTTGCGTGGAGCCCCAGATCGAGGGAGATTATCAGAGGTCTTGTATGTCTTCCAATTCCTAATAATTGCTCCCACAGTTGATTTCTTCAAACCAAGCTGCTTACCTATTGCAGATTCAGTCTTCCCAGCCTGGTGCAGGTCTACAATTTTGTTTCTGGTGTCCTTTGACAGCTCTTTGGTCTTGGCCATAGTGGAGTTTGGAGTGTGACTGTTTGAGGTTGTGGACAGGTGTCTTTTATACTGATAACAAGTTCAAACAGGTGCCATTAATACAGGTAACAAGTGGAGGACAGAGGAGCCTCTTAAAGAAGAAGTTACAGGTCTGTGAGAGCCAGAAATCTTGCTTGTTTGTAGGTGACCAAATACTTATTTTCCAGCATAATTTGCAAATAAATTCATTAAAAATCCTACAATGTGATTTTCTGGATTTGTTTTTCTCAATTTGTCTGTCATAGTTGACCTGTACCTATGATGAAAATTACAGGCCTCTCTCATCTTTTTAAGTGGGAGAACTTGCACAATTGGTGGCTGACTAAATACTTTTTTCCCCCACTGTATGTATAGTTACTTTACCCCTACCTACATGTATAAATTACCTCGACTAACCTGTACCCTCGCACTTTGACTCGGTACCGGTACCCCCTGTATATAGCCTCGTTACTGTTATTTTATTGTGTTACTTTTTCTTTTTTTTAACTTTAGTTTATCTGGTAAATATTTTCTTAACTCTTTCTTGACCTGCATTGTTGGTTAAGGGCTTGTAAGTAAGCATTTCACGGTAAGGTCTACACCTGTTGTATTCGGCGCATGTGACAAATAAAGTTGGATTTGATTTGATTAGAGTAGGACTAATACATCTAGAATAACTAATATATCTAGAAGGACTAATACAGCAATAAGGACTAATACATCTCGAATGACTAATACGTCTAGAAGGACTAAGGGAAAGGGCATACCTAGTCAGTTGAGCAACTGCATGCATTCAACCGAAATGTGTCTTCCTCATTTAACCCCTCTCAATCAGAGAGGTGTGTGGAGCTGCCTCAGTCGACGTCCACGTCATTCACACCCAGGGATCAGTTGTTGTTGGGGGTTAACTGCCTTTCTCAAGGGGCAGAACTGTAGATTTTTCCACCTTACTGGCTCAGGGATTCGAACCAGCGACCTTTCGGTTACTGGCCCAACGCTCTTAACCACTTGGCTACCTGCCTATAATACATCCAGAATTGGGGATGGTCATCTTAAATCCAGTGTACCCCCCCACCAGCCCTTTTCCTTTCTGCTACTGACCCTCTCCCAGTCCAATTACCTTAATGAATTTAGGATACCCCCAGACCCAGCTCCCACAGACCCCCAGACCCAGCTCCCCCAGACCTGGCTGCCCCAGAGCCCTAAACCTCCTGTGACCTGGCTGAATTTACCCCCTTAACCCCCACCGTTAACACAGCTGGATTACCAGCAATCTATCAATTGAGCTACATCCCTGCCGGCCATTCCCTCCCCTACCCTGGACGACGCTGGGCCAATTGTGCGCCGCCCATGAGTCTCCCAGTCGCGGCCGGCTGCGACAGAGCCTGGATTCGAACCAGGATCTCTAGTGGCACAGTTAGCACTGCGATGCAGTGCCTTAGACCACTGCGCCACTCAGGAGTACACAGCTGGATTACCACTGTCTGTGAGGGTTTGTAACTCCAGAACTGGTCATCTTATATCCAATGTACGACCCACCAAACAGCCTTTCTCCTACCCAGTAGCCTCTCCTCCTGTTCTGACCCACAGCTCTAAATCTGTCCCGTGACTTGGATGTAATTATCCCAGACCCCCAGCTCCCCAAGTAAATGGATTATCACCATAGACTGAGCGGATGCCCATTTCCCTGGATCCTCCCAACCATGACTAACCACAGGAAGAGAAGAATGAACCCTCTATTTCCGTCCCTAACCCCCTTTCATTTAGTTACAGGTTTCCATGTGGAATCCCTGGGATGTGACCACGCCACTGCTTCAGGCCTAATGCTGTTTAATTCTGTGGTTACTTGTTATATCGCCTCAATTAGCTCACAAAGCAGAACGTCACATCGGAGGAAAATCAATTAGATAGTTCTGGATTGAATGCCTCAGTGTTGGAGGCGTAGAGGATTGGATTCACTTTGCTTTTATGTTCACTTAAAGGGGTCATCACGGGTAACTAACCGTAACTATTGACCCTAAACTAACCTAAACTGTTGACCCTAAACTAAGCTAAACTAGTGGGACGTGTGGTTTAGGCTGACTCGGGTCAACTACAGCTTTCTCTCTCTTGTTCGTGTATTAGTCGGATAAGATATACTTTAATAGTCCATATGAGATGCAAATGTATTTTCCACCAACCCCTCTGACACAAAAACTCACATTAGGTTTGGAGAGGCTGGAGAGTAGAGAATGCCATTTATCATGTATTTTCTATGTTGATTAGAACCAGGCACACATTGCCTTGTTGCTCATTCCTGGTAGCAGGTCACGAGGTCAAGCAGAGAGCCCTACAGAGCACCCTGACAGTACCTGGACATTGTCACAGTGGTAAGAGCCCTCTAGATATCACACGGTCAGTGACAGGGAAAGAGTGAACACTGTCCCTAACCTTCCCCTCGTGTCCTAACCCACAGCCTTCACCGTAGAACCCCTCTACGGCTGGGAACCTTTTACTGTGGAACCTCCGTACCAGAAGAATCATTAGGAGCCATAGAACCTGACCCAGATGGACCCGTTAGGTAGACTGTGACTGTTCTATACACTCTGTGGTCCGTTAGGTAGACTGTGACTGTTCTATACAGACTCTGTGGTCCGATAGTTGACTGTGACTTTTCTATACCTTATTACTAGATTATAATGATCTATCTGTTATCTGTAGAGAGAGATACCTTATTACTAGATTATAATGATCTATCTGTTATCTGTAGAGAGAGATACCTTATTACTAGATTATAATGATCTATCTGTTATCTGTAGAGAGAGATACCTTATTACTAGATTATAATGATCTATCTGTTATCTGTAGAGAGAGATACCTTATTACTAGATTATAATGATCTATCTGTTATCTGTAGAGAGAGATACCTTATTACTAGATTATAATGATCTATCTGTTATCTGTTGAGAGAGATAAATTAGATTATAATGATCTATCTGTTATCTGTTAAGAGAGATACCGTATTACTAGATTATAATGATCTATCTGTTATCTGTAGAGAGATACCTTATTACTAGATTATAATGATCTATCTGTTATCTGTTGAGAGAGATACCTTACTATTAGATTATAATGATCTATCTGTTATCTGTTGAGAGAGATACCTTATTACTAGATTATAATGATTTATCTGTTATCTGTTGAGAGATACCTTACTATTAGATTATAATGATCTATCTGTTATCTGTTGAGAGAGATACCTTACTATTAGATTATAATGATCTATCTGTTATCTGTTGAGAGAGATACCTTACTATTAGATTATAATGATCTATCTGTTATCTGTTGAGAGAGATACCGTATTACTAGATTATAATGATCTATCTGTTATCTTAGTACTAAATTATAATGATATACTGTGTATATATATATATATATAGATATATATATATATACATATATATATATATATATATATATATATAGACAATATATATATTGTCATTGCTCTCCGTCAATGACTTCAGAGCCTTTGAGCCGGCACTCCGTCAATGACTTCAGACAGAGTCTTTGAGTTGGTCTGGCCCTCTCAAGGTAATGTGTCTCTGGGGAGGTAGACTTATATCACATGGGGTAGTAAATTGCCCCTGGCACCCTCAGCCTTCTCCCATTGACCTCCTGCACAAGGTTCTCTGTAACCCCTGACCCCTAGCCTCTTATGGAGAGGCTCCATAGACATGCCAGGGTAAACACAGCCAGTAAATGAGAACAGGTTTGGGGGGTTGATGTAACACTGCCACCAGACATGGTTCAGAGCGAGAGCAGGGGGAGGGGGCAGATTTTGATGTAACGCCGGTCATGCTGTCAAACAGTCTAGTGATGGAACACATTGGAGACAGAAAAAGACAGAGATGGAGGAAGAGGAGGAGGGAGAGAAAGAGGAGGAGGAAGAGGAGGAGATGGAGGGAGGGAGGAAGAGGATACGGAGGAGGGAGAGGAGGTGTGTGTTTTAGCTCAGTGCACACACAGTGAACCCTGAACCATGTCTGGCCAGTGTCACCTGGGCCTATGAAAACATAGTGTGTTGATCCTCTGAGATTATGTTTAGGAGAAGGATGGTAGATCCTCTGAGATTATGTTTAGGAGAAGGATGGTAGATCCTCTGAGATTATGTTTAGGAGAAGGATGGTAGATCCTCTGAGATGATGTTTAGGAGAGGGATGGTAGATCCTCTGAGATGATGTTTAGGAGAGGGATGGTAGATCCTCTGAGATGATGTTTAGGAGAGGGATGGTAGATCCTCTGAGATGATGTTTAGGAGAGGGATGGTAGATCCTCTGAGATGATGTTTAGGAGAGGGATGGTAGATCCTCTGAGATGATGTTTAGGAGAGGGATGGTAGATCCTCTGAGATGATGTTTAGGAGAGGGATGGTAGATCCTCTGAGATTATGTTTAGGAGAAGGATGGTAGATCCTCTGAGATTATGTTTAGGAGAAGGATGGTAGATCCTCTGAGATTATGTTTAGGAGAAGGATGGTAGATCCTCTGAGATTATGTTTAGGAGAAGGATGGTGGATCCTCTGAGATTATGTTTAGGAGAAGGATGGTAGATCCTCTGAGATTATGTTTAGGAGAAGGATGGTAGATCCTCTGAGATGATGTTTAGGAGAAGGATGGTAGATCCTCTGAGATGATGTTCAGGAGAGGGATGGTACAGTCGTGGTCAAACATTTTGAGAATGACACAAATACTAATTTTCACAAGTCTGCTGCCTCAGTTTTGATGATGGCAATTTGCATATACTCCAGAATGTCATGAAGAGTGATCAGATGAATTGCAATTAATTGCAAAGTCCCTCTTTGCCATGAAAATGAACTTAATCCCCCAAAAAAGCCCTGCCACATAAGGACCAGCTGCCATCATGTCAGTGATTCTCTCGTTAACACAGGTGAGACTGTTGACGAGGACAAGGCTGGAGATCACTCTGTCATGCAGATTGAGTTAGAATAACAGACTGGAAACTTTATAAAGGAGGGTGGTGCTTGAAAATCATTGTTCTTCTTCTTTTAACCATGGTTACCTGCAAGGAAACACGTGCCGTCATCATTGCTTTGCACAAAAAGGGCTTCATAGGCAAGGATATTGCTGCTAGTAAGATTGCACCTAAATCAACCATTTATCGGATCATCAAGAACTTCAAGGAGAGAGGTTCAATTGTTGTGAAGAAGGCGTCAGGGTGCCCAAGAAAGTCCAGCAAGCGCCAGGACCGTCTTCTAAAGTTGATTCAGCTGCGGGATCGGGGCACCACCAGTGCAGAGCTTGCTCAGGAATGGCAGCAGGCAGGTGTGAGTGCATCTGCATGCACAGTGAGACGAAGACTTTTGGAGGATGGCCTGGTGTCAAGAAGGGCAGCAAAGAAGCCACTTCTCTCCAGGATAAACATCAGGGACAGACAGATATTCAGCAAAAGGTACAGGGATTGGACTGCTAAGGACTGGGGTAAAGTAATTTTCTCTGATGAATCCCCTTTCCGATTGTTTGTGGCATCTGGAAAACACCTTGTCCGGAGAAGACGAGGTGAGCGCTACCATCTGTCCTGTGTCATGCCAACAGTAAAGCATCCTGAGACCATTCATGTGTGGGGTTGCTTCTCAGCCAAGGGAGTGGGCTCACTCACATTTTTGCCTAAGAACACAGCCATGAATAAAGAATGGTACCAACACATCCTCCGAGAGCAACTTCTCCCAACCATCCAAGAACAGTTTGGTGACGACCAATGCCTTTTCCAGCATGATGGAGCACCTTGCCATAAGGCAAAAGTGATAACTAAGTGGCTCGGGGAACAAAACATCGAAATTCTGGGTCCATGGCCAGGAAACTCCCCAGACCTTAATCCCATTGAGAACTTGTGTTTGAAATCCTCAAGAGGCGGGTGGACAAAAAATAAAATAAAAATTCTGACAAACTCCAAGCATTGATAATGCAAGAATGGGCTGCCATCAGTCAGGATGAGGCCCAGAAGTTAATTGACAGCATGCCAGGGCGGATTGCAGAGGTCTTGAAAAAGAAGGGTCAACACTGCAAATATTGACTCTCTGCATAAATGTAATGTAATTGTCAATAAAAGCCTTTGACACTTATGGAATGCTTGTAATTATACTTCAGTATACCATAGTAACATCTGACAAAAATATCTCACAACACTGTAGCAGCGAACTTTGTGAAGACCAATACTTGTGTCATTCTCAAAACCTTTGACCACGACTGTAGATCCTTTGAGATGATGTTTAGGAGAGGGATGGTAGATCCTCTGAGATGATGTTTAGGAGAAGGATGGTAGATCCTCTGAGATTATGTTTAGGAGAAGGATGGTAGATCCTCTGAGATCCTCTGAGATGATGTTTAGGAGAAGGATGGTAGATCCTCTGAGATTATGTTTAGGAGAAGGATGGTAGATCCTCTGAGATTATGTTTAGGAGAAGGATGGTAGATCCTCTGAGATGATGTTTAGGAGAAGGATGGTAGATCCTCTGAGATGATGTTCAAGAGAGGGATGGTAGCTTAAGGTGGTCCTCTGTAGCTCAGCTGGTAGAGCACGGTGCTTGTAACGCCAAGGTAGTTGGTTCGATCCCTGGGACCACCCATACACAAAAAAACAATTATGCACGCATGACTGTAAGTCGCTTTGGATAAAAGCGTCTGCTAAATGGCATATTATTATATATATATATATATATATA
This sequence comes from Coregonus clupeaformis, assembly GCF_020615455.1. Lineage (NCBI taxonomy): Eukaryota > Metazoa > Chordata > Actinopteri > Salmoniformes > Salmonidae > Coregonus > Coregonus clupeaformis. Next base: position 8,527,414 of record NC_059231.1, read on the forward strand.
TATATATATATATATATATATATATATATTATAAGGTCTATTTGATAGCCTGGGGTCAGAGTAGTGAACATAACAAGCCTTAGAATCTCCTGCCTTGTAGTCTCTCGGGACCTAGGAGTATCTCTCTCTCTGTCTTCCTCTCTCTCTCCTTTCTCCCCAAAACACCCACCCTCTCGCTCTCCTTTCTCCCCAAAACACCCACCCTCTCTCTCTCCTTTCTCCCCAAAACACCCACCCTCTCTCTCTCCTTTCTCCCCAAAACACACACCCTCTCTCTCCTTTCTCCCCAAAACACCCACCCTCTCTCTCTCCTTTCTCCCCAAAACACCCACCCTCTCTCTCTCTCCTTTCTCCCCAAAACACCCACCCTCTCTCTCTCCTTTCTCCCCAAAACACCCACCCTCTCTCTCTCCTTTCTCCCCCAAAACACCCACCTCTCTCTCTCCTTTCTCCCCAAAACACCCACCCTCTCTCTCTCCTTTCTCCCCAAAACACCCACCCTCTCTCTCTCTCCTTTCTCCCCAAAACACCCACCCTCTCTCTCTCTTTTCTCCCCAAAACACCCACCCTCTCTCTCTCCTTTCTCCCCAAAACACCCACCCTCTGTCTCTCTCTTTCATTATGTCATTCTGAAAGGAATATTGATTTTAAGTCGATTCAATCCATTCTCCACCCAGTCTTAAGTGACCAAGGGGAATTTTTGGGACTAAAAGGAAATCAATATTTGACCCCACAAATATCATTTGACGTCTATGTTTTGGAGAAGCCTGGTAACACTCTTAGTGGTTGGCGCCTGTCAAGGACTGACTGGTCCCAGATGGGGTTTTAAAATCGTAGTTTTCATATAAATATGAGTCATATGAATATTAATGTGGTTAGTAATGTTTTGTAATAGTAGCTCTTACCTTATGGTTGCATTTCTACCAGCTGTCATAACATAATACATCAACTCTACCAGCTTTCTGCGCCACATTTATGTCACATCATTGTAAGGTAGAAGTGCTGGAGACTCTTCTCTGGGTGTTGGATGTTGTGTTGTCACTGCTAGCATGGGTTTGTTAGTCAGTCGCTGTGCTTTTAGAAAGCAGACAAGTCTTTTTAATGTCTCCTCGTCTCCTCCTTCTATTGAAAACCACTGATTTATGCTTTTGTTTCGTGAAAGTAGCCATCAACCTGACTCCAATGTTAGTATCTGAAGAGAGAGAGAGAGACATCGGGTCCATCCCAAATTGCACCCTATGCCCTATGTAGTGCACTGCTTTAGACCAGGGCCCATAGTGACATACGCTGTGCATTGGGTACTGCGTAGTTCTGGAGCTGTGAGTGGCACGTAACATCTAATCATTTAAAACTTAGCTCTGTGAGACATAGCAGCTCTCTGAGACACAGTATAGCTGAGCAACTCCTTGACACACAGCATCCATTACGTCCGCAGCTAAATGATGGTTTCATGCTCTGGACTGATGATCTGCAGCTAAATTACGGTTTCATGCTCTGAACTGATGAAATGTGGAGAAAGAGACATGAACTTTAAAGAACTGGAATTAGTCAGACTCAGTCTGAGTCGTTGATCAGGCAGAATTCAGCTTTAATGGACTGACAGACTACTACAGCTCTCTCACTGTTACCCCCCCCCCCCAGCTCTCTCTCTCTCTCTCTCTCTCTCTCTCTCTCTCTCTCTCTCTCTCTCTCTCTCTCTCTCTCTCTCTCTCTCTCTCTCTCTCTCTCTCTCTCTCTCTCTCTCTCTCTCTCTCCCCCTCTCTCTCTCTCTCTCTCTCTCTCTCTCTCTCTCTCTCTCTCTCTCTCTCTCTCTCTCTCTCTCTCTCTCTCTCTCTCTCTCTCCTCTATCTCTCTTTTAATCTTTCTCCGTCTCTCTTTCAATCTCTCTCTATCTCTCTGTCTACACAGCCCCTCCTCTCTCTCTCTTAATCTTTCTCCGTCTCTCTTTCAATCTCTCTCTCTATCTCTCTGTCTCCACAGCCCCTCCTCTCTCTCTCTTAATCTTTCTCCGTCTCTCTTTCAATCTCTCTCTCTATCTCTCTATCTCTGTCTCTCCTCTATCTCTCTCTTAATCTTTCTCCGTCTCTCTTTCAATCTCTCTCTATCTCTCTGTCTCCTCAGCCCCTCCTCTCTCTCTCTCTTAATCTTTCTCCATCTCTCTTTCAATCTCTCTCTCTATCTCTCTATCTCTGTCTCTCCTCTCTCTCTCTCTTAATCTTTCTCCGTCTCTCTTTCAATCTCTCTCTCTATCTCTCTGTCTCCACAGCCCCTCCTCTCTCTCTCTTAATCTTTCTCCGTCTCTCTTTCAATCTCTCTCTCTATCTCTCTATCTCTGTCTCTCCTCTATCTGTCACAAGCCGGGTTAGAACTCCGGTCTCAGATGTGTAGAGCTGGGGGTACTACCCCTTAGCCACAGAGGAAATGTTGTAGGACCCAAATGAAACACCCAAGGCAATACTCCAGGCAAGTAGATTTAATATTCCAAAACAGGAGGCAAAACAAAACAACTCCACGAGGGAGAAAAACAAACTAAAGATAACTTCAACAACTTACTAGGACAGACACGGTGAGACAAAGCAGGAGACACACAGTCAGGACGCAATAACCAAGTGAGAAACAAGGGGAAAACACACAGCTAAAATACTCAAGGGGAAACAAGGCACAGGTGACATAGATAAGCTAATTAGGACACATGAGGAAAAACTAAGGCAAAGGGGGAACACAGCTGACCTCTAGAGGCCAGGAGACAAACAGGGGAAGCAGGAAGCTGACAGGACCCCCTCCTCTAGGAACGACTCTGACGTTCCTTCCAGAACACCCTGGCCCCAGGGTGCGAAAATCTCGGATCAACCCTGGGTCCAGGATGTCCCTGGCTGGAACCCAGGAGCGCTCCTCTGGCCCGTAGCCCTCCCAGTCCACCAGATACTGCAGAGAGTTCTGGACCCTCCGGGAGTCCAGTATCCGGCGGACTGTGTAGGCTGGCTGGCCGTCTATGATCCTGGGAGGTGGCGGGGGTCTGTGTGGGGGGCAAAAGGAGAAGACAAGACAGGTTTAAGGAGTGAAACATGGAAAGTGGGGTTAACTCTAAGGGAGCGAGGCAGAACTAAACGATACGACACAGGGTTAACCTTTCTAGAAATGCGGAAAGGGCCGATGTATCTCTGGGAAAGCTTCTTGGATTCGACCCGGAGGGGCAAGTTCTTAGTGGCCAACCAAACTCTCTGACCAGCTCGGAAACTAGGGGCCGTCCGGCGGTGGCGATTAGCCTGACTTTGGTATCTCTGGGAGGTCCGAAGGAGGGTACACCTGGCCTTCTTCCAGGTCCGCCTACAGCGTTGGACAAAGCGCTGGGCCGAGGAACACCAACTTGCGCCTCTTCCTCTGGAAACAAAGGAGGGTTGTAACCGAACTGGCATTCGAAGGGGGACAATCCGGTGGCTGAGGACTGGAGGGTGTTGTGGGCATATTCAGCCCAAATGATATAGGTGGCCCAAGACGTGGGATTACTGGCCGCCATACACCGCAGGGTGGTCTCCAGATCCTGATTAATCCGTTCCGTTTGGCCATTAGACTCTGGATGGAATCCTGACGATAGGCTGGCTGTGGCCCCAATAAGCCTGCAGAAGGCCCCCAAAACCGGGACGAGATTGGGGACCTCGGTCAGAGACCACGTCCAGGGGAATGCCAAATATCCGGAAGACATGGTTCATGAGGAGCTCAGCAGTCTCCTTAGCCGAGGGGCAGCTTGGGCAGGGAATAAACCGGGCAGCCTTAGAGAAACGGTCTACCACCACAAGGATGACGGTGTTGCCCTGGGATAGAGGAAGTCCCGTAACAAAGTCCAGCGAAAGGTGTGACCATGGCCTTCGAGGAACAGGTAAGGGATGGAGCAGTCCCTGGGGTCGCTGGCGTGTCGACTTTCCCTGGTTGCACACAGGGCAGGCCTCAACGTAGACCTGCACGTCCTTCTTGATGGACGGCCACCAAAACCGCCGTCGGAGGAACTCCAGTGTGCGAGCACTGCCAGGATGGCATGTCAAGGGCGACTCATGACCCCACTGCAAGACGCGGGCCCGAACCGAGAGAGGAAACGTACAGGCGACCGGCAGGACCACCGCCTGGATCGGGCTCATGGGCAAGAGCTTCTCGTACCCCTCTTTCTAGTTCCCACTGAAGAGGTGCGACGATCCTAGACCTCGGAATAATCGATGCCAAGGGCTTCTCTTGTACCTCGGGAGAATAGACTCGAGACAGAGCATCCGGCTTGACGTTCTTGGTGCCAGGTCGGTAAGTCAGGATGAACTGGAATCGATTAAAGAAAAGGGACCATCGTGCTTGCCGAGGGTTCATCCGCTTAGCCTGTTGGAGATATTCCAGGTTCTTGTGGTCTGTGAGAACCTGGAAAGGGTGCTGAGCCCCCTCAAGCCAATGGCGCCACTCTTCCAAGGCCAGTTTAACCGCAAGCAACTCTAGATCCCCCACGTGGTAGTTGCGCTCGGCCTCAGACAGGCGGCGAGACATGAAGGCACAAGGGTGTAATCTCCCATCCGCACCCCTCTGTGACAGGACGGCTCCCACCCCCACCTCTGAGGCGTCCACCTCCACCACGAAAGGTCTCTCTGGGTCAGGGGTCAACAGAATCGGAGCAGAAGTGAAGCGGCGCTTGAGATCCTCGAAGGCCCCTGCTGCTTCCGGACCCCAGTGAATCTTGGTCCCTCCTCCCTTGGTAAGCGTCGTCAAGGGGGGCTACCACCGAGCTGAAATTCTTGATGAACTTCCGATAGAAGTTAGAAAAGCCAATGAACCGTTGAACCTCCTTGACCGTGGCAGGTGTGGGCCAATCGTGGACCGCCTTGACCTTCTTGGGATCCATCTCTAGGTGCCCGGGAGTGACAATAAACCCGAGAAACTGAGTCTGAGAAACATGAAATTCACACTTCTCAGGCTTAACGTAGAGGTGATTGTCAAGGAGCCTCTGGAGAACCCGGCTAACATGCCCCTCATGCTCCTTCAGTGACCTCGAGAAGATGAGGATATCGTCCAGGTACACGAAGACGAACAGATTAAGCATATCCCGGAGAACATCATTAATCAGGGCTTGGAATACTGCGGGGGCATTGGTGAGCCCGAACGGCATCACCCGATATTCATAGTGTCCCGTGGGCGTGTTGAACGCCGTCTTCCATTCGTCTCCTGGCCGGATCCGCACGAGATGGTAAGCATTGCGGAGATCCAGCTTAGTAAAAATGGAAGCCCCTTGAAGCAGCTCAAAAGCAGTGGCCATGAGAGGAAGAGGGTATCGATTCCGAACCGTGATCTTGTTGAGTCCCCGGTAATCAATACAAGGCCTCAGACCCCCGTCTTTCTTTTCAACAAAAAAGAAGCCCGCCCCAGCCGGGGAAGTAGAGGCATAGATGAGGCCGGCTGCCAAGGACTCCTTAATGTAAGTGTCCATAGCTGCGTGCTCGGGGGAGGACAAGGAAAAGATCCGACCTCTAGGAGGGCAGCACCCAGGGAGTAGATCAATGGCACAGTCATAAGTGCGATGAGGCGGTAAGGCAGTAGCCCGGGCCTTGCTGAACACTGTTTTGAACCGATGGTAAACACTGGGGACTCGGGAGACGTCAACAGACTCTTGAAACTGGGTACTAGGGGCTGAGGAACTCTGAAGCATGCAGGTGAGTTGGCAAGTGGGACCCCAGCTAAGAATGGTGCCAGTAGGCCAGTCGATCTGGGGATTATGTCTGCATAGCCAAGGGTGACCCAGGATAATAGGATACTCGGGAGAGTCAATGAGATAGAAGGTCTCCTCCTGCTGGTGTTGAGAGATGGTAAGTCGCAGGGACTGAGTCGCCTCAGTAACTTTTCCTGGTTCCAGAGGTCGGCCATCTAAGGCTGTAACTGCCTGGGGTTGAGGAAGTAGATGGGTAGGGATCTTAAGTTCCTTAGCCAAGGTTACATCCATAAAATCACCTGCGGCACCGGAATCGATCATAGCCTGGACCCGATGCTGGTGGCCCTCCCAGGACAGAGTGGCTGGAATAGCTAGGACCGCGTTAGTAGGAGGAGCTCTAATTTTCCCCATCACAACCCTCCTGTAGCTGGGCGGGGACAGGCGTTTCCCCGGAAGCTCGGGGCAAGTGGAGCCGGAAGTGGCCGGCAACCCCGCAGTAGAGGCACCGACGCTCCCTCATGCGACGTTCCCTTTCGTTGGAAGAAAGCCTGGAACGGCCTAACTGCATGCTCTCCGGGAATCTTGGGGCAGTTCAGGAGCCGGGGCAGCTCTGAATGACGGAGTCCAAACAGGAGAAACAGAGCTGCTCAGAGGAACTTGGGACTGAGACACCTGACGGCGAGCCGTTCTCCGCTCTCTTAGACGATTGTCCAGGCGGATGGCCAAGGCTATGAGGGACTCGAGATCTTCAGCTGGTTCACGGGTGGCTAACTCATCTTGAAGGGGGCTCAGATAACCCTCCCTGAAAGCAGACCCTCAGCGCTTCATCATTCCATCCGCTCCTTGCTGCTATGGTTCGAACTCAATGGCAAAATCTGCCGTGCTTGGGGGCCCTGACGGAGAGACAGTAGGCGCTTGGAAGCCTCCCGCCCACTGACAGGATGATCGAACACCCGCTTGAATTCTTCTACAAATGCAGCGTGGGAGTCACAACAGGCCTCCTGGGACTGCCACACCGCAGAGGCCCAGGCGAGCGCCTTGTCTGAAAGAAGGGTAATGAGGTAGGCAATCTTGGAACGGTCTGTGGGAAAACTTGAGGGTTGGAGCTCGAAGGTGAGGGAGCATTGGGTGAGGAAACCCTGACAAGAGCTTGGATCCCCAGAAAAGGGCTTGGGAGGTGGTAGTCGGGGCTCCGCCAACCGAGAAGGCCTGTCGTCACTGGGAGGTGACCGGGGGAAGGGGGGAGAACCAAGGAGGCGTTCAAAGAGCTGGTGAAGGGAACTCATCATTTCGGCCAGGAGTTGAGAATGTCTAGCCATCAGCTCCTCTTGTCGGCTGAGAACGGCTTCATGGCGCTGGAAAGAAGCCTCATGTCGAATGATCACCGCCAACAGGTCCTGGGAACTGAGTGTTTCTGGGTCCATGATTGACTTGGTTATTCTGTCACAAGCCGGGTTAGAACTCCGGTCTCAGATGTGTAGAGCTGGGGGTACTACCCCTTAGCCACAGAGGAAATGTTGTAGGACCCAAATGAAACACCCAAGGCAATACTCCAGGCAAGTAGATTTAATATTCCAAAACAGGAGGCAAAACAAAACAACTCCACGAGGGAGAAAAACAAACTAAAGATAACTTCAACAACTTACTAGGACAGACACGGTGAGACAAAGCAGGAGACACACAGTCAGGACGCAATAACCAAGTGAGAAACAAGGGGAAAACACACAGCTAAAATACTCAAGGGGAAACAAGGCACAGGTGACATAGATAAGCTAATTAGGACACATGAGGAAAAACTAAGGCAAAAGGGGAACACAGCTGACCTCTAGAGGCCAGGAGACAAACAGGGGAAGCAGGAAGCTGACACTATCTCTCTCTTAATCTTTCTCCGTCTCTCTTTCAATCTCTCTCTATCTCTCTGTCTCCACAGCCCCTTCTCCATCTCTCTTTACCTTCACTACACTAATCACGGATGAGTCTGGATCATAGATTAGATAGTTTCCGAAAGTCTTGGGAAAGAGTAATGATTCCACTCACATTTTTTAAAAATGTTTGGTTATGGTAGCTGGATCGTATTGATTATGGTAGCTGGTTCGTATTGATTATGGTAACTGGATCGTATTGATTATGGTAGCTGGATCGTTTTGATTATGGTAGCTGGGTATTGATTATTGTAGCTGAAGCGTATTGATTATGGTGGCTGAATCCACTTAGTGTTAGCATGAAATGGTACCATTCATTCACTGATTCTATAAAGATCACCTGTCCTTTCTTTACAATTGAGCTATATAAAACAAGAATTGGGAACCGTGTAGCATTTAGTTTGACCCTTTGACCTATTTGCAATTTCTAAAAAGTATAAATAGGCCCACCGGACAAGCACACCTTTTATTCAACTTGTCAACTCATCATCAAGCCCTGAATGAGTTTGTCCGGAGTTTGTCCTGGGCAGGAGTTGGGAAACACTGGACCAGTGCGTAGACAGAATAAACACTGTACTTCATCCCCTGGGTCCTACTTGAGAAAGTTGCTGAAAATAGAAATGGAGAGAAACTTCATCATTTCCCAGGTAGTACGCACGTTGGAATGATGGATTGACAGTTTAAAAAGCCTTGTGAAAAGAGCAATGATTTAACTCACGGTTTGAAACATTCTATTATGGTAGATGGAGCATGTGCATGTCTTGATTTCTAACTCTGGTGGGTTAATCACAGTGATGAAGGTATTCTACGCAACATGTATCAATGTTGCATAGAAACTATTCTAAAATACTGCTTAGGAATGGAATTTAGAATGTTCGTACGCATTGGAAACGTGTGATTTATCAAACGTTCCTAAGAGCGTCATGTGCACATCGGTAGGAGGTCACTGTTGATACATACCAGTTGTTCTCAGCCTTAGTGCTCGTGCACAACCTTGGCCATTTGCATTTTGAAACTCCCCTAATTAACCATATATGGTCAAAATCATCTCTTTAAAGCCTGTGGGGAAAATACAACGCTGTACCATGAAATACAACGGTGCAACCCCAAAAAAATTACAGTCTGAAATAGAGGTGCTATAGCAGTGTCAGAGATTGAACAAAATGTTTTATTTGGCTCTGTTTTGTTTATACGTCAACAAAACAAAGGAGATGATCGTGGACTTCAGGAAACAGCAGAGGGTGCACCCCCCCTATCCACATCGACGGGACCGCAGTGGAGAAGGTGGAAAGCTTCAAGTTCCTTGGCGTACACATCACCGACAAACTGAAATGGTCCACCCACGCAGACAGTGTGGTGAAGAAGGCGCAACAGAGCCTCTTTAACCTCAGGAGGCTGAAGAAATTTGGCCTGGCACCTAAAACCCTCACAAACTTTTACAGATGCACAATTGAGAGCATCCAGTCGGGCTGTATCACCGCCTGGTACGACAACTGCACCGCCCGCAACCGCAGGGCTCTCCAGAGGGTGGTGCGGTCTGCCGAACGCATTACCGGGGGCAAACTACCCGCCCTCTAAGACACCTACAGCACCCGATGTCACAGGAAGGCCAAAAAGAACATCAAGGACATCAACCACCCGAGCCACTGCCTGTTCACCCCGCTATCATCCAGAAGGCGAGGTCAGTACAGGTGCATCAAAGCTGGGACCGAGAGACTGAAAAACAGCTTCTATCTCAAGGCCATCAGACTGTTAAATAGCCATCACTAGCACATTAGAGGCTGCTGCTGCCTATTGAAATCACTGGCCACTTTAAGAAATGGAACACTAGTCACTTTAATAATGTTTATATATCTTGCACTACTCATCTCATATGTATATACTGCATTCTATTCTATAATATTCTACTGTATCTTAGTCTATGCCGCTCTGTCATTGCTTGTCCATATATGTATATATTCTTAATTCCATTCCTTACTTAGATTTGTGTGTACTGGGTATATGTTGGGAAATTGTTGGATATTACTTGTTAGATATTACTGCACGGTCGGAGCTAGAAGCACAAGCATTTCGCCACACCCGCAATAACATCTGCTAAACACGTGTATGTGACATATAAAATGTAATTTGATTTTGATTTTTGATTTGCACCTGCACTGCCGTTGCAGCTCAATTCCACCTTGCAAAGATAGCATTTATTTAACCACCTTCTCATTTAACTTCTCAAAAGCATTGCCTTACAGAACTTAGCTGCTGTTGCTTCCCTGTCTCATTCTCTGCCATTTGTCCAGCTGTTAATGACAATGACGTGTGGAACGCTTCATATCCATGGGAAATCATTGTAAATATACACATCTCCTCTTAACACTACAGCATTGTTGCGTTAGGTATTTGTAACATTAAACATTTTCCCTTTATGATGATGATTGAAGCCTGTTCGGTTAGGGATTTTTTCTAAACATTCACACCAGCCATCCATCCTCAACAGCTCCGTCCTGTAGGCGTATAGGCCAACATTGCTGTTCTGCAGAACGAACAAGTTGTGCGTTCCACCTGGCCACCTTGCCACCACATTCAGCAGCGTCTTTCGGCATAACCTATCACCTGCACGTTAAGAGTGGAAGCTTTTTTTCTGTTAAGTTCGTATTTGGGAACCCATTGATGGCAAAGAAACCCCTCTTGACTTCAATGTGTTGTGTGATGGTGTATGGAAATTGAAATTGTAGGCAACTGTTCGTTTTGCTGGTGATTGCATGTGAAACATCAGTTCATCGAGGGCTGTGGGATGCCAAGCTCCAGCTGAAAGTGGGTGGACTTGGACGTGCACCGGAATAGCATGTCTTTGCCTTTCTAAAGTAGGTCTTGAATCATCGCAAAGATCCTATAAGATTAGTTTTGTGAAGACAATATCTGATGAGCCAATTTTCTGCAGAAAAAGTCCCACCTGTCTCTAAAAAACGTGGTCTCTGCAAAATGCAGCGTTGCCAAATCTTCCAACAGAGCAAGATCAGCCATCTCTCATTGGATTTCCCATTATCTCAGTATTTTAGAGTATTTAACAATGGTTTCACATTCACACGTGCCTCTATTTTAACAAATGACTACTTTATATGGATTATTATTGTAACAAATGCACTGATGTGGTTAATTACAGTGATGAAGATATTCTCCTGGTCTCTGGTGGGTCAACCACAGTGATGAAGATATTCTCCTGGTTTCTAGTGTGTTAATCACAGTGATGAAGGTATTCTCCTGGTCTCTGGTGGGTCAATCACAGTGATGAAGGTATTCTCCTGGTCTCTAGTGGGTTAATCACAGTGATGAAGGTATTCTCCTGGTCTCTGGTGTGTTAATCACAGTGATGAAGGTATTCTCCTGGTCTCTGGTGGGTTAATCACAGTGATGAAGGTATTCTCCTGGTCTCTAGTGGGTTAATCACAGTGATGAAGGTATTCTCCTGGTCTCTAGTGGGTTAATCACAGTGATGAAGGTATTCTTAGCTACAGTACTTCAGCCCAGCCTACAGTACTTGAGAAAGTTACTGAAATAGTAATGTCTCCTGACAGCCTTAGCTGATTCGGTTCCGTTTGCCGAGATCAAGGGTTGGAACCGGTTCCAAAAACTGGAAAATAACAAAATTATTTGAGGAACAGAACCCGAACCGAAAACAAACTGATCTATACTGTTCTGGAACAGAACCGTTATTTTAAAAGCATGGGAACCGGTTAATAATGTTATTTTACATTCCGGGCATTCTGTCAATCAGAATCTTCTTCCAGTGTATGTCTTCCAGCTGGACATCTTTACATGTGTGTGTGTAGGCTACCTGCCCCTCCCCTTCCAAAGCATAGCTGTAGCCCCTCCCCTTCTGAAGCATATATTACTGTAGCCCCTCCCCGTCCGAAGCATAGGTTACTTTAGCCCCTCCCCTTCCAAAGAATAGGTTACTGTAGCCCCTCCCCTTCTGAAGAATATGTTACTGTAGCCCCTCCCCTTCTGAATAATGGGTTCCTGTAGCCCCTCCCCTTCTGAAGAATATGTTACTGTAACCCCTCCCCTTCTGAATAATAGTTACTGTAGCCCCTCCCCTTCTGAAGAATATGTTACTGTAACCCCTCCCCTTCCGAATAATAGGTTACTGTAGCCCCTCCCCTTCTGAATAATATGTTACTGTAGCCCCTCCCCCTCTGAAGAATATGTTATTGTAACCCCTCCCCTTCTAAATAATGGGTTACTGTAGCCCCTCCCCTTCTGAAAAATATGTTACTGTAACCCCTCCCCTTCTGAATAATGGGTTACTGTAGCCCCTCCCCTTCTGAAGAATAGGTTACTGTAGCCCCTCCCCTTCTGAATAATGGGTTAGTGTAGCCCCTCCCCTTCTGAATAATAGGTTACTGTAGCCTATTGTGACATTACAAGCATGATTCAGAAATTAGGGAGAGATGTTTAATTATACTGAACAAAAATATAAACGCAACATGCAACAATTGCAAAGATTTAGCTGTGTTACAGTTCATATAAGGAAATCACTAAATTGAAATAAATTCATTAGGCCCTAATCTATGGATTTCACATGACTGGGCAGGGCACAGCTATGGGTGGGCCTGGGAGGGCATAGGACCACCCACTGGGGAGCCAGGCCCCAGGCCCAGCCAATCCCCCCAGATTCTTGATATGCCACACCTGTCAGGTGGATGGATTATCTTGACAAAGGAGAAATGCTCACTAATTTGGATGTAACAGATTTTATTTTAGCTCATGAAACATGGGACCAACAATGTTGCGTTCATATCTTTGTCCAGTGTAGAAAATAATGGATTTACTTTTTCAATACTAGTTAAGGATACTATAGTTATCACGTTTCACATTAGATTTATTAACTACAAAAAGGTAAGACGTGTTTTTGTGGGCGGCAGGTAGCTTAGTGGTTAAGAGCGTTGTGCCAGTAACTGAAAGGTCACTGGTTCTAATCCCCGAGCCGACTAGGTGAAAAATCTGTCGATGTGCCCTTGAGCAAGGCACTTAACCCTAATTGCTCCTGTAAGTCGCTCTGGATAAGAGCGTCTGCTAAATGACCAATTATTATTATTATTTTTAATTCTAGTGCTGCTTTGCACACACAAGCTTGTTAGCTATCTAGCTAACGTTTGCTCTGGTCCAACGTTAAACCAACTCAGAAGTTTTAAAGACATTCAAAGTTCCTCCATAGAAGCCGCTCTTCCGTAGGTATAATTCAATGGGCCTAATTCAGACAATGCATGTCATAAAATGCCCATCAAGGCAAGCTTCCTCCATCCTTCTCACTCTTTTAGTTGCATCTGGCGTCCCACACTGTGACTGGCAGCACAGTGCGTGTGTTTATCTTTCATAATGATTAAACCATGCTGTTACCGGAAAAATACAATTTGCTGTTAACGACTTTCCTATACAGATTAAATGGTTTACCCGCTCCACAGCAAGCTGCTCTATCCGACACTGATTGGTGAATTAATTTAATGTCGAGCTGAATGAAAATGTATATATACATATTCCAGAGGTTTAAAAAGGAACAGAAAGGAATTATATAAAGCAGTATTTATTTTGGGTTCGAACTGGTTCAGAACTTTATTTTGCTGGTCGGAACAGTGGAATGGAACGAAAAAAATAATGGTTCTGTTCAGAATGAAATGATTGGAAATTAATTTTGGTTCCAACTCCTGGCCGAGATGACTGAAATAGAGAGATGACTGAAATAGAGAGATGACTGAAATAGAGAGATGCCTGAAATAGAGAGATGCCTGAAATAGAGATGGAGACAAAGTTGCCGATTGCAATATGACAACTCTCAAAGCACACCATGGGAACAACAACCTCACAGTCGAACCCCAACTGTTTTCGAGTTGTCTTCTCACTGATGGACTCATAGCGATTTTAATACAGTAGATATGAATCCGTCTATCTCTGACACTGTCGTAACGTTATCACAACCCAGGCTGATCTGATCAAGGTTGGTTGTGTGTGTGAGGAGTGTTTATTTAGCTGGTGTGTGACTGGGTGACTGACGTGGTTTGAAGCAGAGCTGAGGAGGGGTGTGGTTAGACATTTTGCGGTGGCCTTCGCTGATTCTTTTACACATGGAGCGCTGTCTCTGGGACGGCTTTCATTAGAGAGTCACTCTCCCCTCCAAACACTTAGGCTACAGTCTCTCCTCTCTTTTTCTTCCCCCTCTCTCTCTCTCTCTCTCTCTCTCTCTCTCTCTCTCTCTCTCTTTTTTTTTTTTTCTTTCCCTCTCTCTCTCTCTCTCTCTCTCTGTCTCTCGTCTCTCTCTCTCTCTCTCTCTCTCTCTCTCTCTCTCTCTCTCTCTCTCTTTCTCTCTCTCTGTTTCTCTCTCTCTCTCTCTCTCTCTCTCTCTCTCTCTCTCTCTCTCTCTCTCTCTCTCACTCTCTCTCACTCACTCACTGTCTTTCCGCAGCAGAGATGATGAGTACCGTATGCTTATGGTTTCAGACTTTCTGTTGGCACATTTTTCACTCCCTGTCTCATAGAGTTGTCTGCTTGCGGAACATTTAAGAGCCTTGTTTCTGGAGTCCTGGTTTTGAGACTGCTGCAGTGTTACTCTGCTCAGCTGGCTCTCTCAAGGCTAGCACAAGGTTACTTCTCGCTTGTTATGAAGTGAATAGTGGAGATCCATAAAGATGGCGGCCCCCCATGCACTTACCATATATTTTACATTGCTCTCCATTACTTTTTTTTGTATGGTCATTAGCCAGTATACATCATCCCAATTTTAAGTTTCAAGACGCCGGCAATTTGAAAAACCGAAAAAGTAGATTGTGCTGATTTTATTGGCAAATTGAACCATCCCGCGCCGTAGTAATAAAAAAAAAAAAAAAAAAACTGTGAATAGTGCATAAAACAATGACGTCATATTTGAATTCTGCTCTTCTTCATGCACGTTCGCCATTAGAACAGAACTTGGGCAGTGTCTTTCATTTTAAGGTCATAGTCCTGATGTGGGATGTGATGATGGAGTTTACTAGCTGCTCCAAGGTATTTACAACGTGTGTAATGACATTATTCCGGCTGTTAGCTGTCTGCTCAGACCGAACAGAGCAGCGGACATACAGTGAGGGGGAAAAAAAGTATTTTTATCCCCTGCTGATTTTGTACGTTTGGCCACTGACAAAGAAATGATCAGTCTATCATTTTAATGGTGGGTTTATTTGAACAGTGAGAGACAGAATAACAAAAACAAAATCCAGAAAAATGCATGTCAAAAATGATTTGCATTTTAATGAGGGAAATAAGTATTTGACCCCCTCTCAATCAGAAAGATTTCTGGCTCCCAGGTGTCTTTTATACAGGTAACGAGCTGAGATTAGGAGCACACTCTTAAAGGGATCCACCCAGCCAATACAGATTGAGATAGCAGCATACCTAATCCACCCAGCCAATACAGATTGAGATAGCAACAAACCTAATCCACCCAGCCAATACAGATTGAGATAGCAACATACCTAATCTACCCAGACAATACAGATTGAGATAGCAACATACCTAATCCACCCAGCCAATACAGATTGAGATAGCAACATACCTAATCCACCCAGCCAATACAGATTGAGATAGCAGCATACCTAATCCACCCAGCCAATACAGATTGAGATAGCAACATACCTAATCCACCCAGCCAATACAGATTGAGATAGCAACATACCTAATCCACCCAGCCAATACAGATTGAGATAGCAACATACCTAATCCACCCAGCCAATACAGATTGAGATAGCAACATACCTAATCCACCCAGCCAATACAGATTGAGATAGCAGCATACCTAATCCACCCAGCCAATACTGATACCTGAGTTGTTTTGTTTAGTTTGTTTTGATGTGTTGCTTCCCTTTTACTGACTGACTTGTTTATGTGTTTGTATGTGTGTGTGTGTGTGTGTGTGTGTGTGTGTGTGTGTGTATGTGTGTGTGTGTGTGTGTGTTTGCCTGCCTGTGTGTTCTCTCCTCCAGACACTCCTCTGCTTGTAAGGAGCAGCACTGAATCAGCCCTCAGCCCCTCCCCCAGTGGAGACATCACAGCCCCCCCAAGCTGGCGCCATGTACCGTCAAATCTTGGGTGAGAACCTCCTTCCCTCAGCCAAGGCATTGAAAATGGGTCGTGGATGGGTATTCCAGCATGACAATGACCCAAATCACGGCCAAGGCAACAAAGGAGTGGCTCAACAAGAAGTACATTAAGGTCTTGGAGTGCCCTAGCCAGTCTCCAGACCTTAATCCCATAGAAAATTTGTGGAGGGAGCTGAAGGATCGAGTTGCCAAACGTCAGGCTCAAAACCTTCACAAAATCCCTCCTGAGATGTATGCAAACCTGGTGGCCAACTACAAGAAACGTCTGACCTCTGTGATTGCCAACAAGGGTTTTGCCACCAAGTACTAAGTCATGTTTTGCAGAGGGGTCAAATACTTATTTCCCTCATTAAAATGCAAATCAATTCATAACATTTTTGACATGCGTTTTTCTGGATTTTGTTATTGTTATTCTGTCTCTCACTGTTCAAATAAACCTACCATTAAAATTATAGACTGATCATGTCTTTGTCAGTGGGCAAACGTACAAAATCAGCAGGTGATCAAACACTTTCTTCCCCTCACTGTAAGCATTTGTTCTGAACCCTTCTTTCTGTTCATTCCATAGTTGTTATGAACCATTCTGTCACTGCCAGCACTTTGTGTACTTTTACCATGTTCTTGCATACTGAATTACCCTGTACATCAACTTCTAGACTATTATCTGTCCTTTTAGCCTGTAATGCTTTAGTGTTGGTTTACACATATCCACAGATCTGACGGATATAAGCTAGATAGGTGTTAGCAACGTACCTGCTCTACCCAGCCAATACTCATTGAGATAGCAACGTACCTGCTCTACCCAGCCAATACTCATTGAGATAGCAACGTACCTGCTCTACCCAGCCAATACTCATTGAGATAGCAACGTACCTGCTCTACCCAGCCAATACTCATTGAGATAGCAACGTACCTGCTCTACCCAGCCAATACTCATTGAGATAGCAACGTACCTGCTCTACCCAGCCAATACTCATTGAGATAGCAACGTACCTGCTCTACCCAGCCAATACTCATTGAGATAGCAACGTACCTGCTCTACCCAGCCAATACTCATTGAGATAGCAACGTACCTGCTCTACCCAGCCAATACTCATTGAGATAGCAACGTACCTGCTCTACCCAGCCAATACTCATTGAGATAGCAACGTACCTGCTCTACCCAGCCAATACTCATTGATCTGACGGCTATAGGCTAGATAGGTGGTAGCAACATGCTTCACCCAGCCAATACTCATTGAGATAGCAACATACCTGCTCTACCCAGCCAATACAGATTGAGATAGCAACATACCTAATCCACCCAGCCAATACAGATTGAGATAGCAGCATACCTAATCCACCCAGCCAATACAGATTGAGATAGCAGCATACCTAATCCACCCAGCCAATACAGATTGAGATAGCAACAAACCTAATCCACCCAGCCAATACAGATTGAGATAGCAACATACCTAATCTACCCAGACAATACAGATTGAGATAGCAACATACCTAATCCACCCAGCCAATACAGATTGAGATAGCAACATACCTAATCCACCCAGCCAATACAGATTGAGATAGCAGCATACCTAATCCACCCAGCCAATACAGATTGAGATAGCAGCATACCTAATCCACCCAGCCAATACAGATTGAGATAGCAACAAACCTAATCCACCCAGCCAATACAGATTGAGATAGCAACATACTGTGATGTCACGAGAGGCTGTGTCCTGGAGGGACGTTACATCCCCCTGAGGTGGCTGCAAACCCAGACAGCTATGGCTCCATCTGCTGGTATGGTCGGGAACTCCACCCCTCTATGGCCAATCTTCCCACGCAGCTGAAACAAATGAGGAGCTGATGAGCTGAAGGTTTGGGAAGTGAAGAGACACAGTCTCCAACCTGGGCTCTCTGGAGGACAAGAGTGCTGCACGTCCACTTCCATGAGGAATATAAGGATTTGGAGATACTTACCTTTGGGAAATACTCACCTTTGGATATATGCACCTGTGGAAATACGTGAGAGACATTTGGAAGGACTTTTTGCTGGGTTGGCCACTAGCTGCAACGTGGACTACAGTAAGGCTGGGGAAAAGTTATCTGAGCGAGTGAGAATTATGATTTTGGATGTGGAAGAGACATCCCTGAACTGTTAACCCTTAAAGAGCCACAAGAGAACAGAATTTTGTTATATTTTCGTTAATTTCCCAAGACCTATAATAAAATCCTTGTTTTGTTTGAACCTTGTCTCCTTGCACTACTTGAGCAATCCCGCTGAAAGCTGTGTAGCCTCTCGTGACGTCACAGATGGTGGAGAATACGGGCACGCTCAAGCGTTAATAGTGCATGTCAGGAGGAGGATACCGAAGGTTTGATCACCCAGTTTTCCAAGTTGGCCGTAGGCTCCCCGCCGACTGAAATGGAGGACATATTGAAAGCCCTTGTTGCTGGCCAGCAAGCCCAGATGGCAAACGTGGCTCTCTTGGAGGAGCAAAAGAAAGCCAACCTTCTGAAGGCAGAGGAATTGCAGTTGCAGAGACAGAGGGTTGTCCAAAATACCCGCCCAATAAAGGCAAGTGACTTTATATCTAAGATGGGAGCTACCGATGACATTGAGGCATACCTGCATGCATTTGAGGCCACGGCCACTAGGGAAGCCTGGCCCAAGCAACAGTGGGTTGGTCTGTTAGCCCCCTTTCTAACCGGGGGAATCGCTGAATGCTGTCCGGGACCTGGGCCCTGACCAGGTTACTGACTATGATGCCCTGAAGTCTGAGATCCTCAGCAGATATGGACTCACAAAGTTTGGTATGGCCCAGCGCTTTCACAGCTGGACCTTCCAACCAGACCAACCTCCTCGGGCGCAGATGCATGAACTTGTCCGAATCGCAAGGAAATGGCTGGATCCGCAGAGGAATACAGCAGCGGCGGTGGTGGAGGCCGTTGTGGTGGATCGTTACCTCACGCGCCCTGCCTTATGAGGCAAAATGGTTCATCAGTCAACAGGCCTTGACCACGGCTGATCTGACCGTGGAAGCTGTGGAAAAGTACCAGGCCACAGCGGAGATGCTGAATGCTTCCCGAAAAGACCCCAGGAGTGCGGCCCCACCCCAAATGGGAAGAACCCGTCCAAAGGACCCCCAAGGTCTCGAACCCAGCCACGTCAGGACTTATCCCGGCTCCAGGGGGAGCCAGAAACCAGGCGGGTCCAAGAAGAGTACACCAGGGGGGGAAACTCGACAGTGTTACCGGTGTGGGGAGATGGGACATATCTCCTGGCAGTGTGGGAAACCAGCCGATGAACCTATGCCCACTGCGGAGTCCTCCAGCTCAGCACCACACACCGTTTTGCCTCGCTCTTGGGAGTCGTGGATGGCGGCCCAGATCGACCCCCCACCTGCCCGGTAACTGTGAATCACCATGATGTGGAGGCCTTACTGGATTCTGGTAGCCGGGCCACCCTGGTGCGTAAGGATTTGGTGGGCCCAACGTGTCTGACCCCGGGAAAGTCCTCCCAGTTTCCTGTGTCCATGGGGACACCAGAGAATACCCCATTACTGAACTTACAATGACCAGCACACGGGGAACCATACACACGACGGCGGGGGGTGGTTGATTCCCTCCCCGTCCCTGTCCTAATTGGACGAGACTGCCCAGCCTTTTACCCACTCTGGAGAGAGTCTCAGGAGAGGATAACCCAAGTACCTCGGAAACGGAGAGGCAAGACTCATCCTGGGAAGGCTCCGGTGCAATCCTCCGAGTTACTCACTCCCGCCCGGGCTCTGATAGGGATGGCAGGTGCCCAGACCGACACAGAGACGGAGCTACAGAATCTGGACAAAGAACTGTCTGGTCTGAAGGGGACCGCTGAGAGGTATCGTTTGTTAAAGCAACAGTTAGACATGAAGACAGAAGAGTTAGATATCCTCCAGGCTAAACTCCAACAGAGCTCCTTCCATAAGCAACAGGAGGAGCTGGAGAGGCTGCGCAGGACCATCGAGGAGTGTGAGGAGACCCTGCGCAGTAGTAAGGAGGTCCAGAAGAAGGCAGAGGAGAAGTACAAGGTGTTGGAGAACAAGATGAAGAATGCGGAGGCAGAGAGAGAGAAGGAACTGAAAGCTGCTCAACAGAAGCTAAACTCTGCTAAAACCAAGGCTGATGCGTTCAGTAAGAAACTCAAGGAGAGACAACAGGAGGCTGAGTCCCTGGTCCTAGAGTTGGAGGAGTTGAAGAGAGAGCAGTCTGGCAAGCACCACGGCAATGCGGACGCCCTCTCCCGGCGTGATGCCTTCTTCGCTGCCTTTACCCGACGAGGACGTCGGTCCCGAGGAGGGGGATGTGTGATGTCACGAGAGGCTGTGTCCTGGAGGGACGTTACATCCCCCTGAGGTGGCTGCAAACCCAGACAGCTATGGCTCCATCTGCTGGTATGGTCGGGAACTCCACCCCTCTATGGCCAATCTTCCCACGCAGCTGAAACAAATGAGGAGCTGATGAGCTGAAGGTTTGGGAAGTGAAGAGACACAGTCTCCAACCTGGGCTCTCTGGAGGACAAGAGTGCTGCACGTCCACTTCCATGAGGAATATAAGGATTTGGAGATACTTACCTTTGGGAAATACTCACCTTTGGATATATGCACCTGTGGAAATACGTGAGAGACATTTGGAAGGACTTTTTGCTGGGTTGGCCACTAGCTGCAACGTGGACTACAGTAAGGCTGGGGAAAAGTTATCTGAGCGAGTGAGAATTATGATTTTGGATGTGGAAGAGACATCCCTGAACTGTTAACCCTTAAAGAGCCACAAGAGAACAGAATTTTGTTATATTTTCGTTAATTTCCCAAGACCTATAATAAAATCCTTGTTTTGTTTGAACCTTGTCTCCTTGCACTACTTGAGCAATCCCGCTGAAAGCTGTGTAGCCTCTCGTGACGTCACAATACCTAATCTACCCAGACAATACAGATTGAGATAGCAGCATACCTAATCCACCCAGCCAATACAGATTGACATAGCAGCATACCTAATCCACCCAGCCAATACAGATTGAGATAGCAACATACCTAATCCACCCAGCCAATACAGATTGAGATAGCAACATACCTAATCCACCCAGCCAATACAGATTGAGATAGCAGCATACCTAATCCACCCAGCCAATACAGATTGAGATAGCAACATACCTAATCCACCCAGCCAATACAGATTGAGATAGCAGCATACCTAATCCACCCAGCCAATACAGATTGAGATAGCAACATACCTAATCCACCCAGCCAATACAGATTGAGATAGCAGCATACCTAATCCACCCAGCCAATACAGATTGAGATAGCAGCATACCTAATCCACCCAGCCAATACAGATTGAGATAGCAGCATACCTAATCCACCCAGCCAATACAGATTGAGATAGCAACATACCTAATCCACCCAGCCAATACAGATTGAGATAGCAACATACCTAATCCACCCAGACAATACAGATTGAGATAGCAGCATACCTAATCCACCCAGCCAATACAGATTGACATAGCAGCATACCTAAATCCACCCAGGCCAATACAGATTGAGATAGCAAACATACCTAATCCACCCAGCCAATACAGATTGAGATAGCAACATACCTAATCCACCCAGCCAATACAGATTGAGATAGCAACATACCTAATCCACCCAGCCAATACAGATTGAGATAGCAACATACCTAATCCACCCAGCCAATACAGATTGAGATAGCAGCATACCTAATCCACCCAGCCAATACAGATTGAGATAGCAACATACCTAATCCACCCAGCCAATACAGATTGACATAGCAGCATACCTAATCCACCCAGCCAATACAGATTGAGATAGCAACATACCTAATCCACCCAGCCAATACAGATTGAGATAGCAACATACCTAATCCACCCAGCCAATACAGATTGAGATAGCAACATACCTAATCCACCCAGCCAATACAGATTGAGATAGCAACATACCTAATCCACCCAGCCAATACAGATTGAGATAGCAGCATACCTAATCCACCCAGCCAATACTGATACCTGAGTTGTTTTGTTTAGATGTGTTGCTTCCCTTTTACTGACTGACTTGTTTATGTGTTTGTATGTGTGTGTGTGTGTGTGTGTGTGTGTGTGTGTGTGTGTGTGTGTATGTGTGTGTGTGTGTGTTTGTGTGTGTTTGCCTGCCTGTGTGTTCTCTCCTCCAGACACTCCTCTGCTTGTAAGGAGCAGCACTGAATCAGCCCTCAGCCCCTCCCCCAGTGGAGACATCACAGCCCCCCCAAGCCTCAGGAGCCCAACAGCAGACTCCCTGGCCCTGGACCCCCCCCATGGCACCACACACACCCCCCTAGTTTTACTCTACTGTACACCAGTGGTTTTCAACCGGTGTGCTGCGGCATACTGGTGTGCTTTGAGGAGCTCTCAGGTGTGCCTTAAAACATTTCCTAATCTTGATAATTTTTTTGGGGAACACTCCATGTGGAATGCACATGGAATTGGACTTGGGAGCAGATAAACCATTAAATGGCACATGGTTCAATCTGTATAGTTGTTTCATGTCCAGTGTGTTCAAACTGTTGTTGCATTAGTATAATTTGAGGGGTGCGCATCACCAGCAAAGTCATTTGTATCATTTTACTTTGCCTGTGAGAACTGTTGGTCTGATGAGGCTTAGTCAGAGTCATGTATTTCTTATGGCTCTGGGCTTCGCTGAACCACAGCCACTTGCCATAGAAACAAACAGAGCATGGCTTTGTTGTCCACGGTTGCGCCTTTACATTGCAGGAAACCTCTTGTCTCTAGCCCAAACCGTTCAAAACTAAAGACCTGCTTTGCTGGAGCTAAAAGTGTTATGAAACGTAATGTCATGTAATATTTTAAATTGTATATAACTGCCTTAATGTTGCCGGACCCCAGGAAGAGTAGCTGCTGCCTTGGCAGGAACTAATGGGGATCCTTAAAAATACCCCAGGAAGAGTAGCTGCTGCCTCGGCAGGAACTAATGGGGATCCATAATAAACCCCAGGAAGAGTAGCTGCTGCCTTAGCAGGAACTAATGGGGATCCATAATAAACCACAGGAAGAGTAGCTGCTGCCTTGGCAGGAACTAATGGGGATCCATAATAAACCACAGGAAGAGTAGCTGCTGCCTTGGCAGGAACTAATGGGGATCCATAATAAATGCAAATATGAATATAACAAATATTACACATTTTTTCAGGAATATTCTTATCATGTTACTAAATGTATCCAGAGTATTTTCAGATTTCGTTATCAACAAATGCGGCACAAAAAAAATGACAGTAAAATGCACACAAAATCAACAGTGTAATGTTTGGATTCAGTCAGGTGAACTGTAGTGTCCTCACCTTGGGTCTGATCATTTCCCCATGATGTTCAAACTGTTCCCTTTCAATTGCTACAATACATTTCATATTATTTAGTAAGAAACATTTCAATGTAGCCCTATCCACATAGGCCAATTCCCACCAGTGTAAAGGGTTAAAGGGGTACTGCACACCCAAATGAATCATCATGAGTAAAATTAACCCTATTTAATCTATTAAAAAAACGTTTGTCACAGAAAATGAATAGGGACATTTTAGATGTGCTGCAATTTTTTATTTTTTTTACACATGAAGGTGTGCCACTATTTAAATAAAAGGTTGGGAACTACTGCAGTAATAATAGTAATAATATGCCATTTAGCAGACGCTTTTATCCAAAGAGACTTACAGTCATGTGCGCATACATTTTTACGTATGGGTGGTCCCGGGCATCGAACCCACTACCCTGGCGTTACAAGCGCCATGCTCTACCAATTGAGCTACAGAGGACCAGTACACACCCTACCCTAACCCAGCCACAGGAGCTCAACAACAGGTCCCCAGGTATGAACTGGTCCCACCCTTATCATAACATGAAGATACCTACATACCAGACACACTGTGTCAACACGCCCTTACATACACACAGTCAACCTTACATACTCCTACCCCGTCTGGACCAGACACACTGTATCCACCACAGAGGGCTTCATTACCTCCTCCCGTTCACCCCTCTCTGCTCCTCGGTCTCTGATTAGACATCTGCCTCAACAACACCTCATCCCTTATGGATCACACATACAACCAGCCACTAGACACACACACACACACGCACGCACGCACGCACACACACACACGCACGCACGCACGCACGCACACACCATACCGACATCTAACTACAACACCTCATCCGTCACACACAGAACCAGCTACCAGCCACCTACTGCAGTAAAGCATAATAAATAGTGGTTGGAAATTAAATGTCAACAGATCCATACCAGAAGGCCATATATGGGAGTATTTATTAAATGTCAACAGATCCATACCAGAAGTCCATATATGGGAGTATTTATTAAATGTCAACAGATCCATACCAGAAGTCCATATATGGGAGTATTTATTACATGTCAACAGATCCATACCAGAAGTCCATATATGGGAGTATTTATTCAATGTCAACAGATCCATACCAGAAGTCCATATATGGGAGTATTTATTCAATGTCAACAGATCCATACCAGAAGTCCATATATGGGAGTATTTATTTAACAGAGATGGTTGTAATATACTCAGCCTGTCTCCACATAATCAGTGCTCTGTGGTCTGTGGTTAAGTAAAACAAAACCATAAAACTCAATGCACAAGCATGACATTTCACAGTTTCCACTGAACAGTTTACAAATAAAACACATTTACTTGAAAAACAGTGCAGATGCAAAGTTTGGTAACAGACTAACGGCACCAACTGTGATGGTAGTATGAAGTCTTCCCCTCTCTGCCCTCATATTTCACTTCAGTTATAGTGTCTTGTTGTTATGCATCACAAAACAGATATACACTGAGTGTACAAAACATTAAGAACACCTGCTCTTTCCACGACATAGACTGACCAGGTGAATCCAGTTGAAAGCTATGATCCCTTATTGGTGTCACTTGTTAAATCCACTTCAGATCAGTGTAGATGAAGGGGAGGAGACAGGTTAAAGAAGGATTTTTAAACCTTGAGACAATTAAGACATGAATTGTTTACGTGTGCTAAACAGGTGCACCTGGCAAGACAAAATATTTAAGTGCCTTTGAACGGGGTGTGGTAGTAGGTGCCAGGCGCACCTGTTTGTGTCAAGAACTGCAACGCTGTTGGGTTTTTCACGCTCAACAGTTTCCCGTGTGTATCAAGAATGGTCCACCACCCAAAAGACATCCAGACAACTTGACACCACTGTGGGAAGCATTGGAGTCAACATGGGCCAGCATCCCTGTAGAACGCTTTAAACACCTTGTAGAGTCCATGCCCCGACGAAATGAGGCTGTTCTGAGGGCAAAAAACTACTCAATATTAGGAAGGTGTTCTAAATGTTTTTTACACCCACTTATGTATTTTACACTCTGAATATTCAGACTGCTCAAAACAACAAAAAGTACTGAATCGTCCTGCGTGGGACCAATATAAATGCACCTTCAGAGAGGCGTGCTGCTACGGGTTAGTTCCACCCGACCCCAGGATGTCCTGATTTACTAGGATCAGAGTTGTTCCTCTGTTCCGTTGTTGTGGGTTAGAGAACAGACACATTCCACAGGTATCAGGTGACCCCTTCTTTGATTCTCTCTGAGTTGTGGGGTCATTTATGTGTCCAGGGGAAGAGGGCAGCACTCCTTTGTCTGGACGCTTCAGACCTGAATGACTCCCGTCCTGTTCAGTTTCTGAGTCCCAAATGGCACCTTATTCACTATATAGTGCACTACTTTTGACTAGAGCCCTATAGGCAGTGACTCCTATCCTGATCGTGGCCTCTGCGGCGTCAAGCTCACTTTTACGTGGACACAGGCTGTCAGATAAAGTTCTATAACAAAGATGGATGCCTCTGATTCCTTTCTCCTTTTTCTCCAGGGGTCAGGGGGTTCACATCTGTCCCCTTTTCCTCCCTCATCACCCCCTTACCTCAACCCCTTCTCCACCCTCCTCCACCTTTCTATCATTCCAGCCCTCCACGCTACCTCTCCTGCCACCCTCTCCAACACCCTCCACTAGGCTAACCTCCCTCTCCCTCCTCCACCCAACATTCCATCAGCCTCCTTACCCTCCTTCTCCTCCTCCACCCCCCCACCCCCCGACCTCCCATCCTCCCTCCAGGGTTTCAGGAAGCCTTGTCTCTCTAGGTGACAGGAGTCTGACACAGAACCCAGGTAGAATGTCCCAACCAACACTCTCTTAGAGCTGTGTCAGTGTTCCGGAACGCTCCCTTAACATTCCAGAGGGAAGTGGGACAGAACACTCCTGTGTGTGTAACATCCATTTCCTGGCTTCCTCACGCCCCCCTTATATTTTCCACCTCGTTTGTTTCTGTCTCTTTTGTCCTCTTCCTCTTCCTGTTCCTCTGCTTTCTGTTTGTGTATTCATTCCATATTAAACTGAGTGTTGTTGTTTTGGTGGAAGCGGAGGTTAGTTTCTCCAGGCTTTTCCCACACACCTGCTGCCTCCACTCTACCTTCCCTCCCCTGATCTCAGAGGTATTCATGGGGTCTTTCTGCTCTGCTCTGATTGGTTCAGATCAGCTGCTGTGTTTTATTAAAGCGTTTGTTTTCCTGCTGCTCTCCCAGCATCTATGGCTCATCCTAGACCCAGGAGTTCACTTCCATCTTTACCAGGCCTTGCCACCATACACCCTCTCTCTCTCCCCATACACCCTCTCTCTCTCCCCCATACACACTCTCTCTCTCCCCCATACACCCTCTCTCTCTCCCCATACACCCTCTCTCTCTCCCCATACACCCTCTCTCTCTCCCCCATACACCCTCTCTCTCTCCCCCATACACCCTCTCTCTCTCCCCATACACCCTCTCTCTCTCCCCCATACACCCTCTCTCTCCCCCATACACCCTCTCTCTCCCCATACACCCTCTCTCTCTCCCCATACACCCTCTCTCTCTCCCCCATACACCCCTCTCTCTCCCCCATACACCCTCTCTCTCCCCATACACCCTCTCTCCCCATACACCCTCTCTCTCTCCCCATACACCCTCTCTCTCCCCCATACACCCTCTCTCTCCCCCATACACCCTCTCTCTCCCCATACACCCTCTCTCTCTCCCCATACACCCTCTCTCTCCCCCATACACCCTCTCTCTCCCCATACACCCTCTCTCTCCCCCATACACCTCTCTCTCTCCCCCATACACCCTCTCTCTCCCCCATACACCCTCTCTCTCTCCCCATACACCCTCTCTCTCCCCATACACCCTCTCTCTCTCCCCCATACACCCTCTCTCTCTCCCCCATACACCCTCTCTCCTCCCCATACACCCTCTCTCTCCCCCATACACCCTCTCTCTCCCCCATACACCCTCTCTCTCCCCATACACCCTCTCTCTCCCCATACACCCTCTCTCTCCCCCATACACCCTCTCTCTCCCCATACACCCTCTCTCTCCCCCATACACCCTCTCTCTCCCCCATACACTCCTCTCTCTCCCCATACACCCTCTCTCTCCCCATACACCCTCTCTCTCCCCCATACACCCTCTCTCTCCCCCA
This sequence comes from Coregonus clupeaformis, assembly GCF_020615455.1. NCBI lineage: Eukaryota > Metazoa > Chordata > Actinopteri > Salmoniformes > Salmonidae > Coregonus > Coregonus clupeaformis. The sequence continues at coordinate 8,554,708 of NC_059231.1, forward strand.
TACACCCTCTCTCTCCCCCATACACCCTCTCTCTCCCCCATACACCCTCTCTCTCCCCCATACACCCTCTCTCTCCCCCATACACCCTCTCTCTCCCCATACACCCTCTCTCTCCCCCCATACACCCTCTCTCTCCCCCATACACCCTCTCTCTCCCCATACACCCTCTCTCTCCCCCATACACCCTCTCTCTTCCCCATACACCCTCTCTCTCCCCCATACACCCTCTCTCTCCCCCATACACCCTCTCTCTCCCCATACACCCTCTCTCCCCATACACCCTCTCTCCCCCATACACCCTCTCTCTCCCCATACACCCTCTCTCTCCCCATACACCCTCTCTCTCTCCCCATACACCCTCTCTCTCCCCCATACATCCTCTCTCTCCACCATACACCCTCTCTCTCCCCCATACACCCTCTCTCTCCCCATACACCCTCTCTCTCACCCATACACCCTCTCTCTCCCCCATACACCCTCTCTCTCCCCCATACACCCTCTCTCTCCCCCATACACCCTTTCTCTCCCCATACACCTCTCTCTCCCCCATACACCCTCTCTCTCCCCATACACCCTCTCTCTCCCCCATACACCCTCTCTCTCCCCATACACCCTCTCTCTCCCCCATACACCCTCTCTCTCTCCCCATACACCCTCTCTCCCCCCCATACACCCTCTCTCTCCACCCATACACCCTCTCTCTTCCCCATACACCCTCTCTCTCCCCCATACACACTCTCTCTCACCCATACACCCTCTCTCTCCCCCATACACCCTCTCTCTCCCCATACACCCTCTCTCCCCCATACACCCTTTCTCCCCCATACACCCTCTCTCTCCCCCATACACCCTCTCTCTCTCCCCATACACCCTCTCTCCCCCCATACACCCTCTCTCTCCCCCATACACCCTCTCTCTCCCCCATACACCCTCTCTCTCCCCCATACACCCTCTCTCTCCCCATACACCCTCTCTCCCCCCATACACCCTCTCTCTCCCCATACACCCTCTCTCTCCCCATACACCCTCTCTCTCCCCATACACCCTCTCTCTCCCCCATACACCCTCTCTCTCCCCATACACCCTCTCTCTCCCCATACACCCTCTCTCTCCCCCCATACACCCTCTCTCTCTCCCCATACACCCTCTCTCTCTCCCCATACACCCTCTCTCTCTCCCCATACACCCTCTCTCTCCCCCATACACCCTCTCTCTCTCCCCATACACCCTCTCTCTCCCCATACACCCTCTCTGCCCCATACACCCTCTCTCTCCCCCATACACCCTCTCTCCCCATACACCCTCTCTCCCCCATACACCCTCTCTCTCCCCATACACCCTCTCTCTCCCCATACACCCTCTCTCTCCCCCATACACCCTCTCTCTCCCTCCATACCCCCTCTCTCTCCCCATACACCCTCTCTCTCTCCCCATACACCCTCTCTCTCCCCATACACCCTCTCTCTCCCCATATACCCTCTCTCCCCCATACACCCTCTCTCCCCCATACACCCTCTCTCTCCCCATACACCCTCTCTCTCCCCCATACACCCTCTCTCTCCCCATACACCCTCTCTCTCTCCCCATACACCCTCTCTCTCCCCATACACCCTCTCTCTCCGCATACACCCTCTCTCTCTCCCCATACACCCTCTCTCTCCCCCATACACCCTCTCTCTCCCCATACACCCTCTCTCTCCCCCATACACCCTCTCTCCCCCCATACATCCCCTCTCCCCCATACACCCTCTCTCTCCCCATACATCCCCTCTATCTCTCTCTCTCTCTCCCCATACATCCCTTCTCCCTTTATACCCCCTCTCTCTCCCCCATACACCCCTTCTCCCTCCATACCCCCCTCTCTCTCCCCACACACCCTCTCTCCCCATACCCCCTCTCTGTCTCCTCCATACCCCCTCTCTCTCCCAATACACCTCTCTCTCCCCATACACCTCTCTCTCCCCCCTTCTACATCCCCTCCAGACCTCTCCTGTCATAATGGACTGCTTCGTGGAACAGATGGTTCTGATGGTTCTGATGGTACTGATGGTTCTATGTTCCATTGATGGTTTCTATTATTTGTCCTCGTTCTCCTCTTCTCTGTGATGTGATGTGGGGTTAACCTTTAACCTCTAACCTCTAACCTCTAGCTGAGTGATTGGGGGGGGGTAGGCAGCTGGTGGACAGACAGAGGAGACAACACACACACTCAGGGAGGATGTTAGGTTACATTAGACAGGCCTATCTAATGGTTCAGACGGGTGTCTCCTGCTCCTCAATGCTGGACTAACCCTATTGGCTCTGGCCAATGGTAGTGCACTATGTAGGGATTTAGGGTGCGATTTGGGACGCTGGATAGACTCCGTCTCCCATTTTCAGTTCAGATTCCGTTCTACCGTCTGAAGCTCTTTCATGTGGTCCCAAACCTTCTCAGACCTGGCCTCAGACCAGAGAGGAGACTTTGAAGTGGGCAGGGAAAGTATCACAATGTGTCTGAGGAAAATATGCTTCTTAGAACACCTAGGCCTATCTCCACACAGGGGGAGAGGCTGTATCCCAAATGGCTCCTTAGTCCCAAAATGGTTCTAGTCAAAAGTAGCGCATTATATAGGGAATAGGGCGCTATTTGGGACCTACCCAGAGCTACTGAGAAGTTAAACAGAGAACTTCTGTAATGTGTGTTGTTCATATATCTCCCTAGATAAAACATGGCTATATGGTGTGTGTTTCATTTTCAATGAGAATAAAACTGTAACTCTGCCAACTTGCTACTGTCTCTCTTCCCTCTCTCTCTTCCCTCTCTCTCTCTCTCTCTCTCTGTCTCTCTCTCTCTGTCTCTGTCTCTCTCTCTCTCTGTCTCTCTCTCTCTCTCTCTCTCTCTCTCTCTCTCTCTCTCTCTCTCTCTCTCTGTGTCTCTCGGGGGTACAGGTTAGTTGAGGTAATTTGTACATGTAGGTAGGGGTAAAGTGACTATGCATTGATAATAAACAGCGAGTAGCAGCAGTGTAAAAACAAAGGAGGGGGGTCAATGTAAATAGTCCGGGTGGCCATTTGATTAATTGTTCAGCAGTCTTATGGTTTGGGGGTAGAAGCTGTTAAGGAGCCTTTTGGTCCCAGACTTGGTGCTCCGGTACCGCTTGCCGTGCGGTAGCAGAGAGAACAGTCTATGACTAGGGTGGCTGGAGTCTTTGACAATATTTTGGGCCTTCCCCTGACACCGCCTGGTTTATAGGCGACTGTCTTGGTGTGTTTGGACCATGATAGTTTGTTGGTGATGTGGACACCAAGGAACTTGAAACTCTCGACCCGCTCCACTACAGCCCTGTCGATGAGAATGGGGGCGTGCTCAGTTCTCTTATTTTTCCTGTAGTCCACGATCATCTCCTTTGTCTTGATTACGTTGAGGGAGAGGTTGTTGTCCTTGCACCACACGGCCAGGTCTCTAACCTCCTCCCTATAGGCTGTCTCATCGTTGTCGGTGATCAGGCAAACCACTGTCAGCAAACTTAATGATGGCGTTGGAGTCGTGTTTGGCCACACAGTCGTGGGTGAACAGGGAGTACAGGAGGGGACTGAGCACGCACCCCTGAGGGGACCCGTGTTGAGGATCAGTGTGGCAGATGTGTTGTTGCCTACCCTCACCACCTGGGGGCGGCCCGTCAGCAAGTCCAGGATCCAGTTGCAGAGGGAGGTGTTTAGTCCCAGGGTCCTTAGCTTAGTGATGAGCTTTGTGGGCACTATGGTGTTGAACGCTGAGTTGTAGTCAATGAATAGCATTCTCACATAAGTGTTCCTTTTGTCCAGGTGGGAAAGGGCAGTGTGGAGTGCGATTGAGATTGCGTCATCCGTGGATCTGTTGGGGCGGTATTCGAATTGGAGTGGGTCTAGGGTTTCCGGGATGATGGTGTTGATGTGAGCCATGACCAGCCTTTCAAAGCATTTCATGGCTACCAACGTGAGTGCTACGGGGCTCTCTCTCTCTCTCTCTCTCTCTCTCTCTCTCTCTCTCTCTCTCTCTCTCTCTTTCTCTCCCTATCTCTCTCTGTCTCTCTCTCTCTCTGTGTGTGTCTCTCTCTCATCTCTCTACATCATTCAAAGTCATAAAATTGTTATTTTCATTTCCTAACTTCACTCAGAACTTCCAGGTCTCCAGTTTGATAAGAAGTAGATCATGTAATCGCAAGCCTTCATTTCTTTGTATAAGTTACTTTGCTTATTTTTTCCCTCAAGAGCCAATTAACGCTCTAAGTTGTGTTTACCTTCTGAGGTCTGATGTTGTATATGGGTCTAAGGGCGGGACCAGAGGGAATCTCCCTGGTCATCTGATTGGGTCTCAGAGGTGGTTAGTTTATGTATTATTGGTCGCCTGAGCGGAGGTCGTGTGCTGGCCTGAGCCTGTGCTGGTCTGTTCCTCTGTGGCGAAGGGTTCTCTAATGGCCAGGTCTACTGCTGATCTGCTCTCTGTTGGAGGTGTTGTGTGCTGGTCTGTTCCCCTGTGTTGTCTCTCCTGGCCCAAACCTACTGCTACTTCCAGTCCCTGCTGAGTTCACTCCTCAGACCTATTTCTAGCCATGTGATCTCACCTGAAGGGAAAGTAGACTTTATCGATCAAAATCAGTCCTTTCCTTGAACAAAATGTGATCCTTGTTAAATTAACTGTCTCTCTGTCTCTGTCTCTGTCTCTCTCTCTCTGTCTCTCTCTCAGTCTCTGTCTCTGTCTCTGTCTCTGTCTCTGTCTCTGTCTCTGTCTCTCTCTCTCTCTCTCTCTCTCTCTCTCTCTCTCTCTCTCTCTCTCTCTCTCTCTCTCTCTCTCTCTCTCTCTCTCTCTCTCTCTCTCTCATGTGAAGTGACTAAACTACACAACTACAGCTAAAAACTAGAAATGAGGTTAAAAGCAATCACACATCATTCCTAGCGACTCTGGATATGGGAAGGGAGGGTGTGGAATAGAGCAGAAGTCCTATTGTTGAAGAGTAATGGAGTACTCAACAGAGCTCTGTGACAACATGATCTCTAGAGTACTCAAACAGAGCTCTGTGACAACATGATCTCTAGAGTACTCAAAGAGAGCTCTGTAACAACATGATCTCTAAAGTACTCAAAATAGCTCTGTGACAACATGATCTCTAGAGTACTCAAAATAGCTCTGTGACAACATGATCTCTAGAGTACTCAAAGGAGCTCTGTGACAACATGATCTCTAGAGTACTCAAAAGAGCTCTGTGACCACATGATCTCTAGAGTACTCAAAATAGCTATGTGACAACATGATCTCTAGAGTACTCAAAGGAGCTCTGTGACAACATGATCTCTAGAGTACTCAAAGGAGCTCTGTGACAACATGATCTCTAGAGTACTCAAAAGAGCTCTGTGACCACATGATCTCTAGAGTACTCAAAATAGCTATGTGACAACATGATCTCTAGAGTACTCAAATAGCTCTGTGACAACAATGATCTCTGCGTGAAGCCAGTTTAAGACCAGTTAGAAGCCAGGCAGCTTACTGGGAGCACTGGGTAGAGGAGCTCTGTCAGGTCACCAGACTTTGCCCTAGAACTGATGGCTTAGGGAGGGATAGAGAGAAGGGTCCAGCCCTGGTCCCCCTCCTTACTGTGGTGTCTAGTCCAGCCCTGGTCCCCCTCCTTACTGTGGTGTCTAGTCCAGCCCTGGTCCCCCTCCTTACTGTGGTGTCTAGTCCAGCCCTGGTCCCCCTCCTTACTGTGGTGTCTAGTCCAGCCCTGGTCCCCCTCCTTACTGTGGTGTCTAGTCCAGCCCTGGTCCCCCTCCTTACTGTGGTGTCTAGTCCAGCCCTGGTCCCCCTCCTTACTGTGGTGTCTAGTCCAGCCCTGGTCCCCCCTCCTTACTGTGGTGTCTAGTCCAGCCCTGGTCCCCCTCCTTACTGTGGTGTCTAGTCCAGCCCTGGTCCCCCTCCTTACTGTGGTGTCTAGTCCAGCCCTGGGCCCCCTCCTTACTGTGGTGTCTAGTCCAGCCCTGGTCCCACTCTTTCCTGTGGTGTGTGTGTGTGTGTGTGTGTGTGTGTGTGTGTGTGTGTGTGTGTGTGTGTGTGTGTGTGTGTGTGTGTGTGTGTGTGTGTGTGTGTGTGTGTGTGTGTGTGTGTGTGTGTGTGTGTGTGTGTGTGTGTGTGTGTGTGTGTGTGTGTGTGTGTGTGTGTGATTTAGAGCCTTCCTTCATCAGTGAAGCTGCAAGATGAATTGCCCCCACTGGGCTGCTGAGAGAGAGAGAGCGTTAGAGGAACGGATGTTAATTGGGGGTTTGTGAATGAGAGGCTGATCGATTAAGCATAGAACCGTTTTTATTTGAACGCTTGAACCCTTTTAAGTATAATGAGAGAGGTGCGAGGACATAGTTAGCTTCTGAAAGACTGAGCGGAGCAGCAGTGAGCCCCTGGGATGGAGGAGAGGAGATGGAGTAAAGGGATGGAGGAGAGGAGATGGAGTAAAGGGATGGAGGAGAGGAGATGGAGTAAAGGGATGGAGGAGAGGAGATGGAGTAAAGGGATGGAGGAGAGGAGATGGAGTAAAGGGATGGAGGAGAGGAGATGGAGTAAAGGGATGGAGGAGAGGAGATGGAGTAAAGGGGTGGAGGAGAGGAGATGGAGTAAAGGGATGGAGGAGAGGAGATGGAGTAAAGGGATGGAGGAGAGGAGATGGAGTAAAGGGATGGAGGAGAGGAGATGGAGTAAAGTAGATAGAGAGATGAGATGGAGGGATGATGAGACGTCTATAGATGGTGTGATGAGATCTGCCCCCCCTCAGACAGACAGACAGACAGACAGACAGACAGCCAGACAGACAGCCTCGTGAGGGAACAGACTGCGGAGAAGAGAGGGTGGCACTAACAGAGGTAGCATTGTGGCTCTGTCTGGTCCAGCCCTGGTCCCCCTCCTTACTGAAGAGAGGGTGGCACTAACAGAGGTAGCCTTGTGGCTCTGTCTGGTCCAGCCCTGGTCCCCCTCCTTACTGAAGAGAGGGTGGCACTAACAGAGGTAGCCTTGTGGCTCTGTCTGGTCCAGCCCTGGTCCCCCTCCTTACTGAAGAGAGGGTGGCACTAACAGAGGTAGCCTTGTGGCTCTGTCTGGTCCAGCCCTGGTCCCCCTCCTTACTGAAGAGAGGGTGGCACTAACAGAGGTAGCCTTGTGGCTCTGTCTGGTCCAGCCCTGGTCCCCCTCCTTACTGAAGAGAGGGTGGCACTAACAGAGGTAGCCTTGTGGCTCTGTCTGGTCCAGCCCTGGTCCCCCTCCTTACTGAAGAGAGGGTGGCACTAACAGAGGTAGCCTTGTGGCTCTGTCTGGTCCAGCCCTGGTCCCCCTCCTTACTGAAGAGAGGGTGGCACTAACAGAGGTAGCCTTGTGGCTCTGTCTGGTCCAGCCCTGGACCTCCAGGAGCCCCATGGCCTCTCATCAGCAGCCTCCCAAACTCTGTAGGCTAACTTCTACACCAGGCACTCTGCCCCCAGTGGACAATTGTTCCTATTCGGCTCAAAGGACCATCAACATAGTGCCACCCCTGTCTCCGAGCTCCTGGACAGTTCAGAGGGGCAAGGGGAAACCCTATTGTCCTGTCTGTGTTGGAGGGTCTGAGGGGAAACCCTATTGCCCTGTCTGTGTTGGAGGGTCTGAGGGGAAACCCTATTGTCCTGTCTGTGTTGGAGGGTCTGAGGGGAAACCCTATTGTCCTGTCTGTGTTGGAGGGTCTGAGGGGAAACCCTATTGCCCTGTCTGTGTTGGAGGGTCTGAGGGGAAACCCTATTGTTGTAACGATCCCGGCAGTCTGAGTCGGGTCCGGTCTGTGTACTAGTTTTTCTGCTCGTGATCTCCAGTTTCCCGAGGGTTCTGGAACGCTCCCTGCCTGGTTGCCGGGCAACGTTGCTAGGCGGGAGCTCTCTTGATTTCCGCACCTGCATCCCATCAGCAATCTGCACACCTGGTCCTGATCATCACCCTTCTTAGGCTCTGGCCTAACATCCAGTCCCTGCCGGATCGTTAGCCATGAACAGTATGTTTATCAGCGGATCAGTCCTAGAGCTTAGAGCATTAGTTTTGTTGTTTTGCACCTTGTTTGCTGGTTGTATGCTTACCTCCGTTTTGTTCTCCCTACAGTCACTCGTCCGGAACCTTCACCCAACCTCTGCCTGATGGTCGGCGGCTGCCGAGCCATCATTGGACCAACCACTGCACCCTCTACAACTCATCCACGCCGCCCGCTCTGTTCCCTGGATTATTCAACATCACCCGTGGATCAGTTAAATAAACACTCACCTTTGACACCACTTACCTTGTCCTGGTCTGCTTCTGGGTTCTGGCTTAGTAAACCGTGACAGAACGATCCGGCCAGTAATGAACCCAGCGGACCTGGACTCTGTTCGCCATGCCATTACCCATCAGGAGAAGATGTTGGGCCATCATAGCACGGAGCTACAGGAGATCGCGTTGGCAGTTCGGAACCTTTCTACCGGTCTGACGGAGGTCCAGAACCAGCGCAAGTTTCCGGTGGAGGATCCACTACCGGTTTCACCCATCTCGCCTGCCGCGTCTGGAGCTGTGTCCTTCCGTGAGCCCAAGGTTCCGACGCCGGATAAATATGAGGGGGAGCTGGGAAGATGCCGTTCTTTCCTTATGCAGTGTGGGTTAGTGTTCGATCTACAGCCCTACTCTTATGCCACAGACAAGGCTAGGATAGCCTTTGTGATTGAGTTGCTGCGTGGTCGAGCGCTGGAGTGGGCTTCAGCCGTTTGGGAACGACAAGACCCCTGCATGGCTTCATACCAGGGGTTCACGGCCGAGATGAGGAAGCTCTTCGACCATTCCGTCCGAGGGAGGGACGCAGCTAGGCGCCTGTTTTCGCTTCACCAAGGAACTCGCAGCGTGGCCGACTTCGTGATCGAGTTCAAGACGTTGGCTGTGGAGAGTGGGTGGAATGAGGAGTCTCTGCAAGCGGCCTTTTACCAGGGTCTGTCGGAGCAGCTCAAGGATGAGTTGATCTCCTATCCGGAGCCTAGTGACCTGGACAGCTTGGTAGCCTTGTCTATTCGGGTGGATAATCGAGTCCGAGAGCGAAGGAGGGAGAAGCAATGGGGTCCGTCCAATCGATCAGCTTCTCAGGCTCCAGTCGGGTCGGGGATTGGACCAGAATACGTCGATCATCGTCCGCCACACAGGATTAGTGGAGAGGTCCTGTCTCCCGATTCTGAACCAATGCAAGTAGGGCGGCACGGGTTAACCAAGGAGGAACGCCAACTCAGACGTAGGACTAACTGTTGCCTCTACTGTGGTGGTTCGGGACATTACCTCGCCACCTGTTCCCGGCGAGTCGTCAAACTGCGCGGCTCGCTAAAGTTGGGAGGACTTTTAGCGAGCCAGTTTCGACCTCTCAATACCTCTGTCAGACCCCGTTTCTCGGCTACCCTTGTGAACAGGAATCAGAGCTTAGCGATTAACGCTTTTATCGATTCAGGTGCCGATGGAAGCTTTCTTGATGCCGAGTTGGTGGAACAGCTGGGGCTTTCCAAGGAGCAATTGCGGAAGCCATTGAAGCGACCACTCTGAACGGCAGTAGTCTGGCACGTATCACGATGAGGACTGAACCGGTTAAGATGCTGTTGTCGGGGAATCATTCGGAGATGATTTCATTCTTCATTCTGCCGTCTTCCCATGTTCCTCTGGTCCTTGGATACCCCTGGCTGAAGGAACACAATCCCACGTTCGATTGGGTGACGGGCAAGGTAACGAGTTGGAGCCTTGATTGTCATGCTAACTGTCTCAAGACTGCCTGTCCCCATTCGGTTCCCAGTCAGGTGATTGAGGCTAAACCCCCAGATTTGTCCCTGGTTCCCGAGACATATCACGATTTGGGGGAAGTGTTCAGTAAGCAGAAGGCTCTGTCACTCCCTCCCCACCGACCATATGATTGTGCCATCAACCTGTTCCCTGGAGCTGTCTACCCCAAGGGAAGGTTATACAGTATCTCCCGCCCGGAACGTGAGGCTTTGGAGACCTACATCAAGGAGTCCCTAGCTGCTGGTCTCGTTCGTCCCTCGTCATCACCCCTGGGGGGCAGGATTCTTCTTTGTGGGTAAGAAGGATGGCTCTCTTCGACCGTGTATTGATTATCGGGGGTTGAATGACATCACGGTCAAGAACAAGTATCCCTGCCCTTGATGAGTTCTGCCTTCGACTCCTTACAGGGTGCTACGGTGTTCACCAAGCTAGACCTACGCAATGCGTATCACATGGTCCGGATCAGAGAGGGAGACGAGTGGTTGACGGGTTTCAATACACCGATGGGTCACTTCGAGTATCAGGTGATGCCGTTTGGACTGACCAATGCTCCAGCGGTATTCCAGAGTATGGTGAACGACGTCCTGAGAGATATGATCGGTCTCTTTGTGTTTGTTTACCTGGATGACATTCTGATCTTCTCGAAGGAACCTTCCGACCACGTCCAGCATGTCCGGCAGGTTCTGCAGCGATTGTTGGAGAATCGCCTGTTCGTGAAGGCCGAGAAGTGCGAGTTTCACGCCCACACGACATCCTTTCTCGGGTACATCATCTCCAGGGGAGAGATTAGGATGGACCAGGAGAAGGTTAGAGCGGTTCTGGAATGGGCCCAGCCCGGTACGAGATTGCAGCTCCAGAGATTTTTGGGGTTTGCGAATTTCTACCGCAGATTCATCCGGGATTACAGCCGTGTGGCCGCTCCGTTAACTGCCTTGACTTCCAGTATCAGGAGCTTCAAGTGGAATCCGGAGGCGGATCGAGCGTTTCTGGATTTGAAGAGGCGATTCACCAACGCACCGATTCTCTCTCAACCGGACACGGCCCGTCAGTTCGTCGTTGAAGTGGACGCGTCTGATGTGGGAGTTGGCGCCATCCTGTCGCAGCGATGCTCCACGGACAGTAAACTCCATCCCTGCGCCTACTACTCTCGTCGCCTTTCGCCTGCGGAGAGGAATTACGATGTGGGTAACCGGGAGCTTCTCGCGGTGAAACTTGCCTTGGAGGAGTGGCGCCACTGGTTGGAGGGCGGAGCAACCGTTTATTGTCTGGACTGACCACAAGAATCTTGCTTACGTGCAATCGGCTAGACGTCTCAACTCCCGTCCAGGCCAGGTGGTCGTTGTTTTTCGGACGATTCAATTTTTTCCCTGACGTTCCGACCTGGATCTAAGAACGGCAAGGCGGACGCCTTGTCTCGGATGTTCTCCAAGACGGAGGAGAGTGGGTCCAAGACCGAGACAATTCTCCCCCGGAACTGCGTCGTGGGAGCTGTTAGGTGGAAGATTGAGGAGGAGGTGATGGCGGCTCTTGGACGCAGCCCGGTCCCGGTAACGGTCCACCCGGTCGGTTGTTTGTGCCTGAGTCGGTTCGTCCTGCGGTCCTCAAATGGTCCCACGCCAGCAAGATGGCTTGTCACCCTGGCGTGGCTCGGACGATGGCGTTTCTTCGCAGACGTTTTGGTGGCCTGCCATGGCCGAGGATACTCGGGGTTATGTTGCTGCCTGTCCAGTGTGTGCGCAGAATAAGAGTACCAATCGGCCCAGCTCTGGACTACTTCACCCCCTTCCTATTCCCCGGCGACCATGGTCGCATCTGGCCCTGGACTTTGTCACTGGGTTGCCCGCTTCTGAGGGGAACACGGTCGTTCTGACTATCGTGGACAGATTCAGCAAGTTCGCCCACTTTGTGCCAATTGCCAAGCTTCCCTCTGCCTCGGAGACGTCCGAGATCCTGGTTAGGGAGGTTTTCAGGGTCCACGGTTTGCCCAGTGATATCGTTTCCGACCGTGGCCCTCAGTTTACCTCTGCTGTCTGGAAGTCCTTCTGTTTGGCCATTGAGCTACAGTCAGTCTCACATCTGGTTTTCACCCCCAATCTAATGGTCAGGCGGAGAGAGCCAACCAGAAGATGGAATCCACGCTACGCTGCCTGGCCTCTTCCAACCCCACCTCCTGGGTCTCTCAGTTGCCTTGGGTTGAGTATGCCCACAATACTCTCCCTACATCTGCCACTGGGATGTCTCCCTTCCAGTGCCTGTATGGCTACCAACCTCCCTTGTTCCCTTCTCAGGAGAAGGAGCTCTCAGTGCCTTCTGTTCAGGCCCATATTCGCCGTTGCCACCGGACCTGGCATCGGGCCAGTAAGGCACTCCTTAGAGTTTCGGACCGGTATCAGCTCCAGGCGAATCGTCGCCGGATCCCCGCTCCCACCTATACCATCGGAGATAGGGTCTGGTTGGCCACACGGGATCTTCCTTTACGGACTGAGTCTAGGAAGTTGTTACCGAAGTTCATTGGTCCGTTTGTGGTGGAGAAGGTGATCAATCCGGTGGCAGTTCGACTCAAACTCCCGAGGACGCTCAGAGTCCATCCCACCTTTCATGTCTCCTGCCTCAAGCCTGTTTTCCTCAGTCCTCTGTTGCCTCCTCCGCCTCCTCCTCCTCCTCCTCGGATGATCGGAGGTGGTCCTGCCTACACGGTGCGACGCATCATGGATTCCAGACGGCGGGGCCGGGGTTTCCAGTATCTCGTGGACTGGGAGGGGTATGGTCCTGAAGAGAGGAGTTGGATTCCGCGGCGACAGATCCTAGATGCTGACCTCATTCGTGACTTCTACCGCCTCCATCCTGGCGCTCCGGGGAGTCCGCCCGGTGGCGTTCGTCGGAGGGGGGGTACTGTAACGATCCCGGCAGTCTGAGTCGGGTCCGGTCTGTGTACTAGTTTTTCTGCTCGTGATCTCCAGTTTCCCGAGGGTTCTGGAACGCTCCTGCCTGGTTGCCGGGCAACGTTGCTAGGCGGGAGCTCTCTTGATTTCCGCACCTGCATCCCATCAGCAATCTGCACACCTGGTCCTGATCATCACCCTTCTTAGGCTCTGGCCTAACATCCAGTCCCTGCCGGATCGTTAGCCATGAACAGTATGTTTATCAGCGGATCAGTCCTAGAGCTTAGAGCATTAGTTTTGTTGTTTTGCACCTTGTTTGCTGGTTGTATGCTTACCTCCGTTTTGTTCTCCCTACAGTCACTTTCGTCCGAACCTTCACCCAACCTCTGCCTGATGGTGGCGGCTGCCGAGCCATCATTGGACCAACCACTGCACCCTCTACAACTCATCCACGCCGCCCGCTCTGTTCCCTGGATTATTCAACATCACCCGTGGATCAGTTAAATAAACACTCACCTTTGACACCACTTACCTTGTCCTGGTCTGCTTCTGGGTTCTGGCTTAGTAAACCGTGACAATTGTCCTGTCTGTGTTGGAGGGTCCTAACCCTAACCCACACACTGGAGAAACCTGAATCAGACCCATAAACCACAAAGGAATCCACATAATTATATTTTGGAGGGTCTAACCCCCCCCAGAGAGGAGCAAGGTATAACCCTAACGCTCTTAGGTCCGATCCACACAGAGGAGCCAGGCAGGACTCAGCAGAAACCTGAGGCAGCCGGGCCTATAAACACAGAGGAATGCCCAGCTGTCATTGTGGTGACATCACAGTGTGACTCTACAGGGTTTAGTGGTGTAAACCAACACCACGTCATAACTCACTCTGACACACCATTACATTTGTTGACCGTAATGAAAATCAAGTCAATATGTAAAGATTGAAACAGAACGCTCCATCCTACATTCTCTGCATTCATTGATTTAATCGAGGTTAGGTTTGGTTAACGTAACTAACACCAGAGTACAATAGGTGGTCAAACCTACACACACCTACATACAGAGATGTCCAAGTACGTTTAGGATGTTGACAAAATGCACTTGGTCACCATCGAACTACAAAACCGTACACTGTGGCTGCATCCGAAATAGCACCCTATTCACCTGAAGTGCACTAGTAGAGCCTGGGCTGTAGTCGAAAGTATGGTGCCATTAGGAACACACCCAGTGTATGGAGTTCATACAATTATTTTAGCTGTAGGCTAATGAGTTTAGTGGTTGGAATGATAAAGAAACTAAGCTATTCATTCTATTTTCATTCGTTCATTTTCTGTTTGCTACTTACCTGTACATTCATTCTGGAGACAGATCACCCTAGTTTTAGTCACAACGTGTAATTGCATGATGCCATAGTATTAGCTAGTCTGAATGTTAATTAATAGTGGGGCTCTGCATCTGAGGACTGAGAACAACTAAATCAATTGCACCTCACATCTCGTTCTTGATGCATCCCAAATGTTAACCTATTCCCTATGTAGTGCACTATGGGCATAAGTGATGAATAGGGTGCCATTTTGGACATAGACAAGGAGTCTCCACATTAGTGACATGCTTCACCACAGGACCATTAGTGAAATGCTTCACCACAGGACCATTAGTAACATGGTTCACCACAGGACCATTAGTGACATGGTTCACCACAGGACCATTAGTGACATGGTTCACCACATGACCTTTGGTGACATGGCTCACCACATGACCTTTGGTGACATGGCTCACCACAGGACCATTAGTGACATGGTTCACCACAGGACCATTAGTGACATGGTTCACCACAGGACCATTAGTGACATGGTTCACCACAGGACCATTAGTGACATGGTTCACCACATGACCTTTGGTGACATGGCTCACCACATAACCTTTGGTGACATGGCTCACCACAGGACCATTAGTGACATGGTTCACCACAGGACCATTAGTGACATGGTTCACCATATGACCTTTGGTGACATGGCTCACCACAGGACCATTAGTGACATGGCTCACCACAGGACCATTAGTGACGTGGTTCACCACAGGACCATTAGTGACGTGGTTCACCACAGGACCATTAGTGACGCTTTCTCTCCCTCCCAATACCTCCCTCCCTCCCTCCACCTCAGTCTTGACAGCCAGACAGCCAGTCTGAATGGTCCCCCCCTCCGCTCCCTCCACCTCAGTCTTGACATCTAATAATAACTGCTGGGGTTACATTGTTCTAATGCTCTGCGTTCAACATGCAACAATTTCAACGATTTTACTGAGTTACAGTTCACATAAAGAAATCAGTCAATTGAAATTAATTCATTAGGCCCTTATCTATGGATTTCACATGACTGGGCAGGGGAGCAGCAATGGGTCGGCCTGGGAGGGCAATAGGCTCACCCACTTGGGAGACTGGCCCACCCACTGGGGAGCAAGGCCCAGCCAATCAGAATATGTTTTTTCCCCACAAAAGGGCTTTATCACAGACGGAGATACTCCTCAGTTTCATCAGCTGTCCTGGTGGCTGGTCTCAGACGATTCCGCAGGTGAAGAAGCCGGATATGGAGGTCCTTGGCTGGCGTGGTTACACGTGGCCTGCGGTTGTGAGGCCGGTTGGACGTACTGCCAAATTCTCTAAAATGACTTTGGAGGCGGCTTATGATAGAGAAATTGACATTAAATTCTCTGGCAACATCTCTAGTGGACATTCCTGCAGTCAGCATGTCAATTGCACGCTCCCTCAAAACATGAGACATCTGTGGCATTGTGTTGTGTGACAAAACTGCACATTTTAGAGTGGCCTTTTAGGTGTTCACCTGTGTAACACTTTATATTTTTTATTTTTGTTCAGTACAATTTTTGCGTTTGCTCTAGCCTGCCTGGAGTGCCAAATGGGAGAGGTTTACAGTTTAGCGAGGATTCTATTGGTTCCATCATGCCAGGCAAACTCAATCAAACTCAGATTAAGTATTTTACATTAATTTGAATGGTTTTTGAACCCAGGTCTAGTTGAGAGGCTTCCTGGATCTCAGATTATAGACCTGCAACAAAGAAGAGTGAATTGGAAGAAAGCCTCTGTAGGTGTCCCAAATGGCACCCTATTCCATTTAGTGCACTACGTTTGACCACTATTCCCTAATATAGTGCTCTGGTCAAAAGTAGTGCACTGTAGGAAATAGGGTGCCATTTGGAATGCACGCCAGATTGTAGAGCTGTAGCAGAGGAGAGTGAAGGGGAAGAAAGCCTCTCTGTCTGGGTTGTGATTGAAGTAATGGGGCTGGGTAGTTGTTCAGATTGTCACTTGCCCCTTTGGAGAAATAAGTGGAGAAAAGAGTGAATAAAGTCTCCCTCCATCTCACTGTCGTTCTCGTCCTCGCTCCCTCCCCCTCTACCTCTCTGTCGATCTCTCTGACCATCTTTGTTTCTCTCTCTTTCACTCTTCTTCTCTCTAAAAAGCCTAATCCATCTAAAACAACTAATATATTTGGGATAATCTATAAAGCCTAATATTTATGGTCATGTCTGACAGTATGTTTCTACAAAGCTAACATTGTCCCTTTAACCAAAGTGTCAAACACTTGATACTTCAAACTCTGATAGAACAAGTAGCCTGCCTCCTTTAACTGTGCCACACACCTGTCTGTATAAGGTCCCACAGTTGACAGTGTATGTCAGAGCAAAAACCAAGTGATGAGGTCGAAGGAATGTCCGTAGAGCTCCGAGACAGGATTGTGTCGAGGCACAGATATGGGGAAGGGTACCAAAAAATGTCTGCAGCATTGAAGCTCCCCAAGAATACAGTGGCCTCCATCATTCTTAAATGGAAGAAGTTTGGAACCATCAAGACCCTTCCAAGAGCTGGCCACCCGGCCAAACTGAGCAATCGGGGGAGAAGGGCCTTGGTTAGGGAGGTGACCAAGAACCTGATGGTCACTCTGACAGAGCTCCAGAGTTCCTCTGTGGAGATGGGAGAACCTTCCAGAAGGACAACCATCTCTGCAGCACTCCACCAATCAGGCCTTTATGGTAGAGTGGCCAGACAGAAGCCACTCCTCAGTAAAAGTCTCCTGACAGCCCGCTTGGAGTTTGCCAAAAGACACCTAAAGGACTCTCAGACCATGACAAGCAAGATTATCTGGTCTGATGAAACCAAGATTGAACTATTTGGCCTGAATGCCAAACGTCACGTCTGGAGGAAACCTGGCACCATCCCTTTGGTGAAGCATGGTGGTGGCAGCATCATGCTGTGGGGATGTTTTTCAGTGGCAGGGACTTGGAGCAAAGTACAGAGAGATCCTTGATGAAAACCTTCTCCAAAGCGCTCAGGACCTCAGACTGGGGCAAAGGTTAACCTTCCAACAGGACAACGACCCTAAGCACACAGCCAAGACAACGCAGGAGTGGCTTCGGGACAAGTCTCTGAATGTCCTTGAGTGGCCCAGCCAGGAGCCCGGACTTGAACCCGCTTGAACATCTCTGGAGAGACCTGAAAATAGCTGTGCAGCTACGCTCCCCATCCAACCTGACAGAGCTTGAGAGGATCTGCAGAGAAGAATGGGAGAAACTCCCCAAATACAGGTGTGCCAAGCTTGTAGCGTCATACCCAAGAAGACTCGATGCTGTAATCGCTGCCAAAGGTGATTCAACAAAGTGCTGAGTGAAGGGTCTGGTTACTTATTTCTGTTTTTTATTTTAATACATTTGCAAAAATTTCGAAAAACCTGTTTTTGCTTTGTCATTCAGGGGTATTGTGTGTAGATGGATGATGGCAAGAAACAATTTGATCCATTTTAGAATAAGGCTGTAACGTAACAAAATGTCTAAGCTGACATATTGAATTGCTTTAAGATGGTCATACTATGGATCATTTAGCTATTTGCCTTTGAGTTTTAGGACCCCACTAGGTATCAAAAAAATATAAAAACAAATTATTTGATAAAAATTGAATTTGACCTTCACTACTATAGCCTAGAGAAACTGAATAACACATTCATGAATGGCAAAAAAGACAGTCAAAACATACATAAGAAACAAGGTTTTGAAGTGTCTGTCCGATATCTACATTTACATTTTAGTCATTTAGCAGACGCTCTTATCCAGAGCGACTTACAGGAACAATTAGGGTTAAGTGTCTTGCTCAAGGGCACATCGACAGATATTTCACCTAGTCGGCTCAGGGATTAGAACTAGCGACCTTTCGGTTACTGCACAACGCTCTTACCCACTAAGCTACCTGCCGCCCATACTAGCAGATATAAGAAAGATCAGGAAATATATATTGTTTTTACACAAATGTGTCCCTTTTTTTGGGTAGGCACAAAACTACCTTCGCACTGCCATTATTTATTTTTTACCGGTACCGGTTACATTCAGAGAAGCCCCGTGTCACTTGTGGGGGTCATAGTGCAAAACGGAGAACACCATCGTGTTCGTGAGAATCTCACCTTCCCGCAGAGGGAGGCGTCACATTAGTTTGTAGCCCAAATGGTTCGGACGCTACAAACAGAAGTTGGCACATCGACGGTACCGACTTCAGACGAGTCCCCTGACAAAACGTAGACCACCATTGTGTTCGTGAGGGTCTCCCCTTTCCATAATAGTTTTTAGGTCAAACCGTTCGGACACTACAGACATTTTCGTGAGAAGACCGATTTTCGGGATGTCTCACAGTCTGACAAACACCGCTCTAGCTCTGTCACCTTTCACCGCAGATGCGGAAGTGCGGCATAGGAGGATGCCGTGGATTGAGAAACAGATATCTCTAGTTTAAACTGACGGATTTTGATGGGGATTTTTAAAAATTATGTTACTTAGATTGACACCGGTGGTTCAATCGCCTCTAGGGGCATAAGTGAGAATTTGTCCTTGTGTTTCTTGGCTATTTACATAGTTTTGTCCACAAGCAAGGTTGTTTTTCAACGTTTGAAAAGTTAATGTAGACCCTTACTGCACCTCAGGTAGTAGCTAGTAGCAGACCTGCTAAGACGTGTAGTAGATAGTTTGATGTAGGTCTTTATTAATCTAATGTGCTTCCAGCAGCACCTCAGGTCATTAGCCTCCCAGTCCCCTAGGGGGCACTGTCTGCTCTGTCTGCTCTGTCCGACAGCACAGTAATTGGACTGGGAGTATTTACTACTCTCTCTTACTCTCTGGGGGTTAATACAGGAACACAAACACTGTTATTATTCATGTAGCTAGTGCTTTAGCTAACGCTGTAATTCAACTCTTCCTGAATGGGGGGGACCAGAGGATGTGTAAGGGAGAGCTTAGAGTCCTCGAACTCAAATCTGGACCTCGAAGCCAGTGCCACTGCATTTTTTCACTGTTCCCCTCTAATCAGCAACTGATTTAGACCTGGGACACCAGGCGTGTGCAATTAACGATCAGGTAGAACAGAAAACCAGCAGGCTCCGGACCTCGTAGCGTAAGAGTTGAGTACCCCTGGCTTAGAGTTTTTGTGTAAGTGCGTACGGTACCTGTGTGTGTGTGCATGCATGTGTGTATGTGTGTGCGTGTTTGTGTGGCCACAGCCAAGACATGATGCTCATACAGAACTATGTCAGTGATGTTGTCATACACTGAAAGATACTAATGTACCATGGTAAACATTGTGAACATGATAACTCATGTGGTTTTAGTAGCATCTTTTAATTCCTTCCTGAGATGCTATTTATCAAATACTCTCTTTACTGTCTCTACTGTCTCTACTGTCTCTACTGTCTCTACTGTACCTACTGTCTCTACTGTCTCTACTGTCTCTACTGTCTCTACTGTACCTACTGTCTCTACTGTCTCTACTGTCTCTACTATACCTACTGTCTCTACTGTCTCTACTGTCTCTACTGTACCTACTGTCTCTACTGTCTCTACTGTCTCTACTGTCTCTACTGTCTCTACTGTCTCTACTGTACCTACTGTCTCTACTGTACCTACTGTACCTACTGTCTCTACTGTCTCTACTGTCTCTACTGTCTCTACTGTCTCTACTGTATCTTCTGTACCTACTGGCTCTACTGTCTCTACTGTACCTACTGTCTCTACTGTCTCTACTGTCTCTACTATACATACTGTCTCTACTGTACCTACTGTCTCTACTGTCTCTACTGTCTCTACTGTACCTACTGTACCTACTGTCTCTACTGTCTCTACTGTCTCTAATGTACCTACTGTCTCTACTGTCTCTACTGTCTCCACTATACCTACTGTCTCTACTGTCTCTACTGTACCTACTGTCTCTACTGTACCTACTGTACCTACTGTCTCTACTGTCTCTACTGTCTCTACTGTCTCTACTGTCTCTACTGTATCTTCTGTACCTACTGGCTCTACTGTCTCTACTGTACCTACTGTCTCTACTGTCTCTACTGTCTCTACTATACATACTGTCTCTACTGTACCTACTGTCTCTACTGTCTCTACTGTCTCTACTGTACCTACTGTCTCTACTGTCTCTACTGTCTCTACTATACCTACTGTCTCTACTGTCTCTACTGTCTATACTGTACCTACTATACCTACTGTCTCTTCTGTCTCTACTGTCTCTACTGTCTCTACTGTACCTACTGTACCTACTGTACCTACTGTCTCTACTGTCTCTACTGTCTCTACTATACCTACTGTCTCTACTGTCTCTACTGTCTCTACTGTCTCTACTGTCTCTACTGTACCTACTGTACCTACTGTACCTACTGTCTCTACTGTCTCTACTATACCTACTGTCTCTACTGTCTCTACTGTCTCTACTGTACCTACTGTCTCTACTGTCTCTACTGTCTCTACTGTCTATACTGTACCTACTGTCTCCACTATACCTACTGTCTCTACTGTACCTACTGTCTCTACTGTCTCTACTGTCTCTACTGTACCTACTGTCTCTACTATACCTACTGTCTCTACTGTCTCTACTGTACCTACTGTCTCTACTGTACCTACTGTCTCTACTGTACCTACTGTCTCTACTGTCTCTACTATCTCTACTGTACCTACTGTCTCTACTGTCTCTACTGTCTCTACTGTCTCTACTGTCTCTACTGTACCTACTGTCTCTACTGTACCTATTATCTCTACTGTCTCTACTGTCTCTACTGTCTCTACTGTCTCTACTGTACCTACTGTCTCTACTGTACCTACTGGCTCTACTGTCTCTACTGTACCTACTGTCTCTACTGTCTCTACTGTCTCCACTATACCTACTTCTCTACTGTACCTACTGTCTCTACTGTCTCTACTGTACCTACTGTCTCCACTATACCTACTGTCTCTACTGTACCTACTGTCTCTACTGTCTCTACTGTCTCTACTGTACCTACTGTCTCTACTATACCTACTGTCTCTACTGTCTCTACTGTACCTACTGTCTCTACTGTCTCTACTGTCTCTACTATACCTACTGTCTCTACTGTACCTACTGTCTCCACTATACCTACTGTCTCTACTGTACCTACTGTCTCTACTGTCTCTACTGTCTCTACTGTACCTACTGTCTCTACTGTCTCTACTGTACCTACTATCTCTACTGTCTCTACTGTCTCTACTGTCTCTACTGTCTCCACTATACCTACTGTCTCTACTGTCTCTACTGTCTCCACTATACCTACTGTCTCTACTGTCTCTACTGTACCTACTGTCTCTACTGTCTCTACTGTCTCCACTATACCTACTGTCTCTACTGTCTCCACTATACCTACTGTCTCTACTGTCTCTACTATACCTACTGTCTCTACTGTCTCTACTGTCTCTACTGTCTCTACTGTACCTACTATACCTACTGTCTCTACTGTCTCTACTGTCTCTACTGTCTCTACTGTACCTACTGTACCTACTGTCTCTACTGTACCTACTGTACCTACTGTACCTACTGTCTCTACTGTCTCTACTGTCTCTACTGTCTCTACTGTCTCTACTGTACCTACTGTACCTACTGTACCTACTGTCTCTACTGTCTCTACTATACCTACTGTCTCTACTGTCTCTACTGTACCTACTGTCTCTACTGTCTCTACTGTCTCTACTGTCTCTACTGTACCTACTGTCTCCACTATACCTACTGTCTCTACTGTACCTACTGTCTCTACTGTCTCTACTGTCTCTACTGTCTCTACTGTCTCTACTATACCTACTGTCTCTACTGTCTCTACTGTACCTACTGTCTCTACTGTACCTACTGTCTCTACTGTCTCTACTGTCTCTACTGTCTCTACTGTCTCTACTGTCTCTACTGTACCTACTGTCTCTACTGTCTCTACTGTACCTACTGTCTCTACTGTACCTACTATCTCTACTGTCTCTACTGTCTCTACTGTCTCTACTGTCTCTACTGTACCTACTGTCTCTACTGTACCTACTGACTCTACTGTCTCTACTGTACCTACTGTCTCTACTGTCTCTACTGTCTCCACTATACCTACTGTCTCTACTGTACCTACTGTCTCTACTGTCTCTACTGTACCTACTGTCTCTACTGTCTCTACTGTCTCTACTATACCTACTGTCTCTACTGTCTCTACTGTCTCTACTGTACCTACTGTCTCTACTGTCTCTACTGTACCTACTGTCTCTACTGTCTCTACTGTCTCTACTATACCTACTGTCTCTACTGTACCTACTGTCTCCACTATACCTACTGTCTCTACTGTACCTACTGTCTCTACTGTCTCTACTGTCTCTACTGTACCTACTGTCTCTACTGTCTCTACTGTACCTACTGTCTCTACTGTACCTACTATCTCTACTGTCTCTACTGTCTCTACTGTCTCTACTGTCTCCACTATACCTACTGTCTCTACTGTCTCTACTGTCTCCACTATACCTACTGTCTCTACTGTCTCTACTGTACCTACTGTCTCTACTGTCTCTACTGTCTCCACTATACCTACTGTCTCTACTGTCTCCACTATACCTACTGTCTCTACTGTCTCTACTGTCTCCACTATACCTACTGTCTCTACTGTCTCTACTGTCTCCACTATACCTACTGTCTCTACTGTCTCTACTGTACCTACTGTCTCTACTGTACCTACTGTACCTACTGTCTCTACTGTCTCTACTGTCTCTACTGTCTCTACTGTATCTTCTGTACCTACTGGCTCTACTGTCTCTACTGTACCTACTGTCTCTACTGTCTCTACTGTCTCTACTATACATACTGTCTCTACTGTACCTAATGTCTCTACTGTCTCTACTGTCTCTACTGTACCTACTGTACCTACTGTCTCTACTGTCTCTACTGTCTCTACTGTCTCTACTGTCTCTAATGTACCTACTGTCTCTACTGTACCTACTGTCTCTACTGTCTCTACTGTCTCTACTGTACCTACTGTCTCTACTGTCTCTATTGTACCTACTGTAGACATGTTGTTTTTACTGTTACGTCTGTATTCAGTCCTGGTTCAGACCCCCAGCCTCTTGATATGTAATTCATCACAACAGTAACCACAGGAGCGATTAGTTAAATAAAGCAGAAAGCTAGACATATACTTCATCATTCCCCCAGCAGCAGTATAGCAGAACACACTTAGTAGATTAGCTATTGTGACATTATTAATATCACTAATAGACTCCCTGTTTTTATATGGTGCTTTGTGCAATAATTTGATTTGACTAAATTAAGGTTTATGATTATAACCTTCAGTCTTATTTTAAAATCAGCAAAAACAGCGATCCTGGAGGAAAAAAAAAGGCCTAGTTTGGTTATTTCTTCCTGTCAGTATAGGATCAGCTTCCAGGAACAGCAAAGATTCTAGATTCTTCTATTATTTACAGGCCTATTCATGCTTTACAAAAAAGGCATGTCATTATTAAGCTCATTCCTCATTAACTATAATGTGTAGTTGTAATGAATATAAGGCAGTGTGAAGACATATAGATGTGTTATTTAGTAGAAGAGGGTATCGTTTATTTAGTCCATTAATCCAATTGTAATTAATGAATGGCTGTGGGTTAGCAGTAGACATCAAGTATCCACACTAAGGTGTGTCCCTAATGGCACCTACACTATGCAGTGCACTCCTTTTAACCAGTGACCATAGAGCTCTGGTGAAAAGTAGTGCACTATATAGGGAATAGGGTGCCATTTTAGACGCATTCCTAATAGAGTTCTGGGCTTCTCTCAGGCCTTACAAGCAGAACGAAGGGAGCCGTTTAGACAAGCCTCCTGTTCCACTCTCCTCTGCCAGAGCATTTCAGGTGAAACCAATCAGTCTCTTTTTTTCCTAAGGACTTTCGATGTTCCCCTCCTTCAGTTGTCTCTCCTGTCTGTGACCAACAACCAACTCCAAGTAATTCCTGGTAGTACTTCAAACGTCTCACTTTTCACACATGGTACTGGTAAAGAAAAAGAGAGAGATATATATTACCATAACCGTTCACAAATAGACTTCCCCAGTGCAAAAAAACAGAGTAAAACTGGTTGAAATGACGTCACATGTCATAATAACGCCATTTAATCCAGTTTTCCCTGCTGGGCCCGCACTACTAAAGCATATTTAAAGTTGTATTAGTCTTATGTACAGGTTAGACATGGTATACACCGTCCAACAAAATGCTTGTCTTGCAGGTTCCTTCTCGACAATGCAATGACAATAACAAATTATAAAAGATGACGGTAAGGGAGTGAACAGCTCCTGGCTGGGGTGTCTGGGGTCCTTGATGATGCTGCATGCCTTCCTCAGGCACCGTTTTGTGTAGATGTCCTGGATGGGTGGGAGCACGGTCCCGGTGAGGTCCTGGATGGGTGGGAGCACGGTCCCAGTGATGTCCTGGATGGGTGGGAGCACGGTCCCAGTGATGTACTGGATGGGTGGGAGCACGGTCCCAGTGAGGTCCTGGATGGATGGGAGCACGGTCCCAGTGATGTCCTGGATGGGTGGGAGCACGGTCCCAGTGATGTACTGGGCCGTCTTCACCACCCACTGGAGGGCCTTGCGGTCGTGGAAGGAGCAATTCCCGTACCAGGCCGTGATGCAACCGGTCAGGATGCTCTCGATGGTGCAGTGGTAGTATTTGGAGAGGACCCGCGGTGGCATGCCAAATTTCTTCAGCCGCCTTAGGAAGTAGAGACGCTGTTGCGTCCCCTTGACAAGAGTGGTAAATGTCAAGTCCTCTGTGATGTGGAGGCTGAGGAACTTAAAACTGCTGACTCTCTCTACTGCAGTCCTGTTGATGTGGATCGGGGCATGTTCCCTCCTGTGCTTCTTGAAGTCAACAATCAACTCCTTTTTTTTTCTCTCCTCCCTATAGGCTGACTCGTCATTGTTGGTTATCAGGCCTACAATCGTGGTGTCGTCAGCAAACTTAATGATGGAGTTGTTGTCGTGCAAAGCCACGCAGTCGTGGGTGAACAGGGAGTACAGCAGAGGGCTGAGGACACACCCCTGGGGGGCCCCTGTGTTGAGCCAGTAGGGAGGAGGTGTTGTTGGGCCTGGGGGGGCCCCTGTGTTGAGCCAGTAGGGAGGAGGTATTGTTGCCAATCCTCCCGTCCTGTGGTCTGCCCATCAGGAAGTCCAGGATCCAGATTCAGAGGGTAGTGTCCAGACCCAGGGGCTCTGAGCCTGGTGTCGAACTTGGAGGGAACAATAGTGTTGAATACTGAACTGTAGTCAACAGCATTCTCACATAGGTGTTCCTCATATCCAGGTGTGTATACGGCCGTGTGAATAGTGATGGAAATGGAATCTTCCATGGATCTGTTGGATCTGTAGGCAGATTGGAGTGCGTTCAGTGTGCCTGGCATGACCAGCGTCTTGAAGCAATTCGTGATGACCGGGCGATAGTCATTTAGACATGTCACCTTGTTTTATCTCGGGCACTGGGAGTCTCCTTGAAGCAGATGGGGACTGCAGCCTGGGACAGGCACAGGTTGAAAATGTCTGAGAAGACACACTCCAGCTGGTCAGCACACACTCTGAGGACGCGACCAGGAATGCCATCTGGCCCGGCGACTTTGTGAGTATTCACTCTTTTGAGAGTTTTCCTTACTTTTGAGAGTTTTCGGAGAGCGAAAGCACCTGGTCGTCCAGAACGTCATTTTTTATTAAATTTTTTCAAACCTTATTTTACCAGGTAAGTTGACTGAGAACACATTCTCATTTACAGCAATGCCCTGGGGAACAGTTACTGGGATGAATGAACCATTTGGAAGCTGGGGATTATTAGGTGACCATGGTGGTATGAGGGCCAGATTGGTAATTTAGCCAGGACACCGGGGTTAACATCCCATCCGAAAGACGGCACCCTGCACAGGGCAATGGGATATAATTTTTTTTAGACCAGAGGAAAGAGTGCCTCCTAATGGCCCTCCAACACCACTTCCAGCAGCATCTGGTCTCCCGCCCAGGGACCAACCAGGACCAACCCTGCTTAGCTTTAGAGGCAAGCCGGCAGTGGGATGCTGATGACTCTATATCGTCTGCCTTGAAGCGAGCATAGAATGTGTTAAGCTTGTCTGGGAGGGAGGCTTCGGTGGGCACCACACAGCTGGATTTGCCTTTGTAGTCCGTGATAGTCTGTAGTCCTTGCCACATGCCTTGCGAGTCTGAGTTGTCGAACATCAATTCAAGTTTGAGTCTGAATTGTCTTTTTGCTTCCCTAATGGATTTCTGGAGCTCGTACCTGCTAGCCTTGTACACGTCTCGATCCACTGAGTCATCAGAGCTCATACCTGCTGGCCTTGTACACGTCTCGCTCCACCGAGTCATCGGGGTTCATACCTGCTAGCCTTGTACACGTCTCGCTCCACCGAGTCATCGGGGTTCATACCTGCTAGCCTTTTACACGTCTCGCTCCACCGAGTCATCGGGGATCGTACCTGCTAGCCTTGTACACGTCTCGCTCCACCGAGTCATCGGGGATCGTACCTGCTAGCCTTGTACACGTCTCGCTCCACCGAGTCATCGAGGTTCATACCTGCTAGCCTTGTACACGTCTTGATCCACCCGAGTCATCAGGGTTCGTTCTGCTGACATTGAATGCTGCAGCACGGGCTCTCAGCATGGTACGGATATCTCCGTTCATCCAGGGTTTTTGGTTGGGGTATGTCAGGATTGTTATTGTGGGTACAACATCATCAACACATATCCTAATGAAGCCTGTGACTGATGATGTATATTCCTCATGGATGAGTCCTGGGTGGATGAATCTTTGAGCATATTCCAATCAGTATTTTCAAAATAGTCAGGCAGCATTGGCCTCAACATCTGTTGTTCAACCTAGGCCGTACTTGACCATGCTTCAGTACTACACTGCGGTTGATGCTGGAGTTTCGCCCCTTACCTCTTCCTGGTTATGTTGCTTCAGTCACCCTTACCAGGCGGTAGACTACAACGCTGTTCATGCTGGGATCTCCACTCCTCCATTCCTCCACCCCCATTTTCTTCTTCCTATAGGGTTTGCAGATGTGACCTATGGAGGCCTATAGGGTTTAGGCTCCCAGTGAGGCGTAGCAAGAGTAACATGGTTAGGGGTTTGGTCTAACAGGTGGTGCTGGTGACGGGGTCAAAGGTCAAACAGAAGTACATTAAGGCTCCCTGGTCGCAGTGACCCTTCGTATACAGGCTGTCACTCTCTGAGGGCACTGATCCATTACCCTTTTCCTGTGGGTGTGGTCTCTGTGTCTGTGTGTGTGTGTGTGTGTGTGGGGGGGGTTGCGGGGGTGTTAGATACATTACCCCTGTTCTCCTAGACTGAGCCCGTGTCCGTCTGTCTGTCCCTCCTGTCTAACACACGAACCGGTCCCTGTCAACATGCGACATGCTAATCATTACTGCTCACAGGGGGGGCACACATGCAATGCATGGTACAACTGCGCTTTAGTCATTATAGAGATAATAATACGGTCCTTAATATTTTGTCAGGGTAGCATTGTTGTGTTTGTCCCTAAACCCCTCTTTTTGGGATCTACTCCGTTTCACCCCCCCCCCCAAAAACTACACATGAATAAAATAATAGATGTCCTCCAGATATGAACTTCTGGGACTGAGAGGATATGGAGCACACAGAGATCCTATTGGAGCACACAGAGATCCTATTGGAGCACACAGAGAT
>NC_059231.1:8584951-8597451 GCF_020615455.1 Coregonus clupeaformis
AACAGTTACATTCCTCCTCCA
This sequence comes from Coregonus clupeaformis, assembly GCF_020615455.1. Taxonomy (NCBI): domain Eukaryota; kingdom Metazoa; phylum Chordata; class Actinopteri; order Salmoniformes; family Salmonidae; genus Coregonus; species Coregonus clupeaformis. The sequence goes on from NC_059231.1 coordinate 8,584,973, forward strand.
CAAATAAGTACCCAATCAATACTTTAAATTGCCCGAACGGCACCAGAACATCAAGATTTGTCACGATCGTTGCGAGACGGGTCGGACCAAGGTGCAGCGTGAAAAGCGTACATGTTTATAAACTCAATAAAATATACAACAAAACAAGAAACGACGTGACGAGACGAGACGTGACGTGACGAGACGAGACGTGACGTGACGTGACGTCCCCAGGCTATACACATACCAGTCTAACAGGAACAACATCCCACAGCTAATGTAGGCAACCAGGCTACCTAAGGATGATCCCCAATCAGAGACAACGAGCGACAGCTGATTGGGAACCACACCCGGCCAAACATAGAAATACAATACCTAGATCTACCACATAGAAATACACTAACATAGATCTCAACAGAAAACTCACACCCTGACCCAACCAACGAGAGTTCTCTCGAATCAGGGCGTGACAAGATTAAATGTATTTTAACATTTTGTTACAGCAATACGGTGCATTAAAACTAAAAGCAGATTTACCTAGCTCGGTGGAGACCCTAGGCCCTCAAGAGTTAACAGGTTAGGCAACTCCAGTGTCTATACTTCAGCAGCAAAGGTAGATGAGACGGATGTTTACGAAGTAGGGCCTCGTAAACAGAAAGGGAGTAATGTAGAGATCTACGGGTCTTTAGCGAAGTCCAGCCAACCTTTTGATACAGGATGCATTGATGAGTAGTAGCAGCTGCACTTTGATAAATAACATCACCATAATCAAGAACAGATAAAAAATGTTGACTGAATAACCTGCTTGCTACTGCTTGGAGAAAGGCACCATCTGTTTCTGTAGAAAAAAGCCAACTTTAAATCTTAGCTTCTTATTAACCAGCTCATAGAAATGTTCTTTAAACATCAAATCTACATAAACCAAATCACTAAGTATGTACAGTGCATTTGGAAAGTATTCCGACCCCTTGACCTTTTCCCCATTTTTGTTACATTAAAGCCTTGTTCTAAAATGGATTCAATAATATTTATTTCCATCATCAATCTACACACAATACCCCATAACGACAAAGCAAAAAACAGATTTTTAGAAATGTTTGCAAATGTATAAAGAAATATAATAAAATAAAATATATACCGTATTTACATAAGTTTTCAGACGCTTTGCTATGAGACTCAATTGCATCCTGTTACTATTGATCATCCTTGAGATGTTTCTACAACTTCATTGTTGTCCACCTGTGGTAAATTCAATTGATTGGACATGATTTGGAAAGGCACACACCTGTCTGTATAAGGTCCCACAGTTGACAGTGCATGTCAGAGCAAAAACCAAGCCATGAGGTCGAAGGAATTGTCCGTAGAGCTCCGAGACAGGATTGTGTCGAGGCACAGATCTGGGGAAGAGTACTGCATCATTGAAGTTCCCCAAGAACACGGTGGCCTCCATCATTCTTAAATGGAAGAAGATTGCAACCACCAAGACTCTTCCTAGAGCTGGCCGCCCAGCCAAACTGAGCAATCGGGGGAGAAGGGCCTTGGTCAGGGAGGGGACCAAGAACCCGATGGTCACTCTGACATGGCTCCAGAGTTCCTCTGTGGAGATGGGAGAACCTTCCAGAAGGACAACCATCTCTGCAGCACTCCACCAATCAGGCCTTTATGGTAGTGGCCAGACGGAAGCCACTCCTCAGTAAAAGGCACATGCCAGCCCGCTTGGAGTTTGTCAAAAGGCACCTAAAGACTCTCAGACCATGAGAAACCAGATTCTCTGGCCTGATAAAACCAAGATTGAACTCTTTGGCCTGAATTCCAAGCGTCAGGTCTGGAGGAAACCTGGCACCATCCCTACGGTGAAGCATGGTGGTGGCAGCATCATGCTGTGGGGATGTTTTCAGCGGCAGGGACTGGGAGACTAGTCAGGATCGAGGGAAAGATGAACGGAGCAAAGTACTGAGAGATCCTTGATGAAAATCTGCTCCAGAGTGCTCAGGACCTCAGACTGGGGCGAAGGTTCACGTTCCAACAGGACAATGACCCTAAGCATACAGCTAAGACAACGCATTAGTGGCTTCGGGACAAGTCTCTGAATGTCCATGAGTGGCCCAGACAGAACCCGGACTTGAACCTGATCGAACATCTCTGGAGAGACCTGAAAATAGCTGTGCAGCGACGCTCCCCATCCAACCTGACAGAGCTTGAGAGGATCTGCAGAAAAGAATGGGAGAAACTCGCCAAATTCATGTGTGCCAAGCTTGTAGCATCATACCCAAGAAGACTCAAGGCTGTAATTGCTGCCAAAGGTGCTTCAACAAAGTACTGAGTAAAGTGTCTGAATACTTATGTAAATGTGATATTTCAGTTTTTCACAAAAAAAAAAAACTGTTTTTGCTTTGTCATTAAGGGAAAAAAACTATTTAATCAATTTTAGAATAAGGTTGTAAAGTAACAAAATGTGGAAAAAGTCAAGAGGTCTGAATACTGCACTGTATATGCAGGAACACATTCGATTGGAGAACCATCTAATGAGTTAATTCGTAGTTCCTCTGAAACGTTCTTACGAGAGTTTAAAAACAACATGTATTTTGTTTAAAATAATGGATTCCTGCATCGCTATAAAATCTGACCGTAGTTCTGACACAGCCAGATCAACAGTCGGGCCAATAGCATACATAATAGTATCATCCGCATAAATTTTTTACAGATTGACCAATGGTGTACAAATGGCAATATAAATGCAACATGCAACAATTTCAAAGATTTTACTGAGTTACAGTTCATATAAGGAAATCAGTCAATTTAAATAAATTCATTAGGCCCTAATCTATGGATTTCACATGACTGGGCAGGGGCACAGCTATGGGTGGGCCTGGGAGGGCATAGGGCCACCTACTGAGGAGCGAGGCCCAGTTTTCCCCATCAGCATCCAGCCCAATATCATTGTTAATAGGCTTAGAAGTTATTTCAAAGAGATAGATTGTCACGCCCTGGCTCTGGGGACTCTTATATGTTGAGCCAGGGTGTGGATTGTCTATGTGTTATTTTCTATGTTTTGTTCTAGTTCGTGTATTTCTATGTTGGCCAGGGTGGTTCCCAATCAGAGACAGCTGATTCTCGTTGTCTCTGATTGGGATCCATACTTAGGCAGCCTGTTGGCACTAGTTATTTGTGGGATCTTGTTCCGTAAGGTTTGTTTTGGTGTATAACCTAGGACTTCACGTATCGTTTGTTTTGTTGTTTTGTTTTGTGTATTAAGTATGAATAAAAATATGTACGCTTACCACGCTGCGCCTTGGTCCGCTGTTTACAACGAGCGTGACATAGATGCCATTAGCTTTAGTCAGACCAGCAGAGCTCCCACACCAGGCTAGTACAGTAGATAGATGCCATTAGCTTTAGTCATTATCTAGTCAGACCAGCAGAGCTCCCACACCAGGCTAGTACAGTAGATAGATGCCATTAGCTTTAGTCATTATCTAGTCAGACCAGCAGAGCTCCCACACCAGGCTAGTACAGTAGATAGATGCCATTAGCTTTAGTCATTATCTAGTCAGACCAGCAGAGCTCCCACACCAGGCTAGTACAGTAGATAGATGCCATTAGCTTTAGTCATTATCTAGTCAGACCAGCAGAGCTCCCACACCAGGCTAGTACAGTAGATAGATGCCATTAGCTTTAGTCATTATCTAGTCAGACCAGCAGAGCTCCCACACCAGGCTAGTACAGTAGATAGTTGCCATTAGCTGTAGTCATTATCTAGTCAGACCAGCAGAGCTCCCACACCAGGCTAGTACAGTAGATAGATGCCATTAGCTTTAGTCATTATCTAGTCAGACCAGCAGAGCTCCCACACCAGGCTAGTACAGTAGATAGATGCCATTAGCTTTAGTCATTATCTAGTCAGACCAGCAGAGCTCCCACACCAGGCTAGTACAGTAGATAGATGCCATTAGCTTTAGTCATTATCTAGTCAGACCAGCAGAGCTCCCACACCAGGCTAGTACAGTAGATAGATGCCATTAGCTGTAGTCATTATCTAGTCAGACCAGCAGAGCTCCCACACCAGACTAGTACAGTAGATAGATGCCATAAGCTGTAGTCATTATCTAGTCAGACCAGCAGAGCTCCCACACCAGGCTAGTACAGTAGATAGATGCCATTAGCTTTAGTCATTATCTAGTCAGACCAGCAGAGCTCCCACACCAGGCTAGTACAGTAGATAGATGCCATTAGCTATGGTCATTATCTAGTCAGACCAGCAGAGCTCCCACACCAGGCTAGTACAGTAGATAGATGCCATTAGCTTTAGTCATTATCTAGTCAGACCAGCAGAGCTCCCACACCAGGCTAGTACAGTAGATAGATGCCATTAGCTTTAGTCATTATCTAGTCAGACCAGCAGAGCTCCCACACCAGGCTAGTACAGTAGATAGATGCCAATTAGCTTTAGTCATTATCTAGTCAGACCAGCAGAGCTCCCACACCAGGCTAGTACAGTAGATAGATGCCATTAGCTTTAGTCATTATCTAGTCAGACCAGCAGAGCTCCCACACCAGGCTAGTACAGTAGATAGATGCCATTAGCTGTAGTCATTATCTAGTCAGACCAGCAGAGCTCCCACACCAGGCTAGTACAGTAGATAGATGCCATTAGCTGTAGTCATTATCTAGTCAGACCAGCAGAGCTCCCACACCAGGCTAGTACAGTAGATAGATGCCATTAGCTTTAGTCATTATCTAGTCAGACCAGCAGAGCTCCCACACCAGGCTAGTACAGTAGATAGATGCCATTAGCTTTAGTCATTATCTAGTCAGACCAGCAGAGCTCCCACACCAGGCTAGTACAGTAGATAGTTGCCATTAGCTTTAGTCATTATCTAGTCAGACCAGCAGAGCTCCCACACCAGGCTAGTACAGTAGATAGATGCCATTAGCTTTAGTCATTATCTAGTCAGACCAGCAGAGCTCCCACACCAGGCTAGTACAGTAGATAGATGCCATTAGCTTTAGTCATTATCTAGTCAGACCAGCAGAGCTCCCACACCAGGCTAGTACAGTAGATAGATGCCATTAGCTGTAGTCATTATCTAGTCAGACCAGCAGAGCTCCCACACCAGGCTAGTACAGTAGATAGATGCCATTAGCTGTAGTCATTATCTAGTCAGACCAGCAGAGCTCCCACACCAGGCTAGTACAGTAGATAGATGCCATTAGCTTTAGTCATTATCTAGTCAGACCAGCAGAGCTCCCACACCAGGCTAGTACAGTAGATAGATGCCATTAGCTTTAGTCATTATCTAGTCAGACCAGCAGAGCTCCCACACCAGGCTAGTACAGTAGATAGATGCCATTAGCTTTAGTCATTATCTAGTCAGACCAGCAGAGCTCCCACACCAGGCTAGTACAGTAGATAGATGCCATTAGCTTTAGTCATTATCTAGTCAGACCAGCAGAGCTCCCACACCAGGCTAGTACAGTAGATAGTTGCCATTAGCTTTAGTCATTATCTAGTCAGACCAGCAGAGCTCCCACACCAGGCTAGTACAGTAGATAGATGCCATTAGCTTTAGTCATTATCTAGTCAGACCAGCAGAGCTCCCACACCAGGCTAGTACAGTAGATAGATGCCATTAGCTTTAGTCATTATCTAGTCAGACCAGCAGAGCTCCCACACCAGGCTAGTACAGTAGATAGTTGCCATTAGCTTTAGTCATTATCTAGTCAGACCAGCAGAGCTCCCACACCAGGCTAGTACAGTAGATAGTTGCCATTAGCTTTAGTCATTATCTAGTCAGACCAGCAGAGCTCCCACACCAGGCTAGTACAGTAGATAGATGCCATTAGCTTTAGTCATTATCTAGTCAGACCAGCAGAGCTCCCACACCAGGCTAGTACAGTAGATAGATGCCATTAGCTTTAGTCATTATCTAGTCAGACCAGCAGAGCTCCCACACCAGGCTAGTACAGTAGATAGATGCCATTAGCTTTAGTCATTATCTAGTCAGACCAGCAGAGCTCCCACACCAGGCTAGTACAGTAGATAGATGCCATTAGCTTTAGTCATTATCTAGTCAGACCAGCAGAGCTCCCACACCAGGCTAGTACAGTAGATAGTTGCCATTAGCTTTAGTCATTATCTAGTCAGACCAGCAGAGCTCCCACACCAGGCTAGTACAGTAGATAGATGCCATTAGCTTTAGTCATTATCTAGTCAGACCAGCAGAGCTCCCACACCAGGCTAGTACAGTAGATAGATGCCATTAGCTTTAGTCATTATCTAGTCAGACCAGCAGAGCTCCTACACCAGGCTAGTACAGTAGATAGTTGCCATTAGCTTTAGTCATTATCTAGTCAGACCAGCAGAGCTCCCACACCAGGCTAGTACAGTAGATAGATGCCATTAGCTTTAGTCATTATCTAGTCAGACCAGCAGAGCTCCCACACCAGGCTAGTACAGTAGATAGATGCCATTAGCTTTAGTCATTATCTAGTCAGACCAGCAGAGCTCCCACACCAGGCTAGTACAGTAGATAGATGCCATTAGCTTTAGTCATTATCTAGTCAGACCAGCAGAGCTCCCACACCAGGCTAGTACAGTAGATAGATGCCATTAGCTTTAGTCATTATCTAGTCAGACCAGCAGAGCTCCCACACCAGGCTAGTACGGTAGATAGTTGCCATTAGCTTTAGTCATTATCTAGTCAGACCAGCAGAGCTCCCACACCAGGCTAGTACAGTAGATAGTTGCCATTAGCTTTAGTCATTATCTAGTCAGACCAGCAGAGCTCCCACACCAGGCTAGTACAGTAGATAGATGCCATTAGCTTTAGTCATTATCTAGTCAGACCAGCAGAGCTCCCACACCAGGCTAGTACAGTAGATAGATGCCATTAGCTTTAGTCATTATCTAGTCAGACCAGCAGAGCTCCCATACCAGGCTAGTACAGTAGATAGATGCCATTAGCTTTAGTCATTATCTAGTCAGACCAGCAGAGCTCCCACACCAGGCTAGTACAGTAGATAGATGCCATTAGCTTTAGTCATTATCTAGTTAGACCAGCAGAGCTCCCACACCAGGCTAGTACAGTAGATAGTTGCCATTAGCTGTAGTCATTATCTAGTCAGACCAGCAGAGCTCCCACACCAGGCTAGTACAGTAGATAGATGCCATTAGCTGTAGTCATTATCTAGTCAGACAAGCAGAGCTCCCACACCAGGCTAGTACAGTAGATAGATGCCATTAGCTTTAGTCATTATCTAGTCAGACCAGCAGAGCTCCCACACCAGGCTAGTACAGTAGATAGATGCCATTAGCTTTAGTCATTATCTAGTCAGACCAGCAGAGCTCCCACACCAGGCTAGTACAGTAGATAGATGCCATTAGCTTTAGTCATTATCTAGTTAGACCAGCAGAGCTCCCACACCAGGCTAGTACAGTAGATAGTTGCCATTAGCTGTAGTCATTATCTAGTCAGACCAGCAGAGCTCCCACACCAGGCTAGTACAGTAGATAGATGCCATTAGCTTTAGTCATTATCTAGTCAGACCAGCAGAGCTCCCACACCAGGCTAGTACAGTAGATAGATGCCATTAGCTTTAGTCATTATCTAGTCAGACCAGCAGAGCTCCCACACCAGGCTAGTACAGTAGATAGATGCCATTAGCTTTAGTCATTATCAAGTCAGACCAGCAGAGCTCCCACACCAGGCTAGTACAGTAGATAGTTGCCATTAGCTTTAGTCATTATCTAGTCAGACCAGCAGAGCTCCCACACCAGGCTAGTACAGTAGATAGTTGCCATTAGCTTTAGTCATTATCTAGTCAGACCAGCAGAGCTCCCACACCAGGCTAATACAGTAGATAGATGCCATTAGCTTTAGTCATTATCTAGTCAGACCAGCAGAGCTCCCACACCAGGCTAGTACAGTAGATAGATGCCATTAGCTTTAGTCATTATCTAGTCAGACCAGCAGAGCTCCCACACCAGGCTAGTACAGTAGATGGTTGCCCTTAGCTTTAGTCATTATCTAGTCAGACCAGCAGAGCTCCCACACCAGGCTAGTACAGTAGATAGTTGCCATTAGCTTTAGTCATTATCTAGTCAGACCAGCAGGGCTCCCACACCAGGCTAGTACAGTAGATAGATACCATTAGCTTTAGTCATTATCTAGTCAGACCAGCAGAGCTCCCACACCAGGCTAGTACAGTAGATAGATGCCATTAGCTTTAGTCATTATCTAGTCAGACCAGCAGAGCTCCCACAACAGGCTAGTACAGTAGATAGATGCCATTAGCTTTAGTCATTATCTAGTCAGACCAGCAGAGCTCCCACACCAGGCTAGTACAGTAGATAGTTGCCATTAGCTTTAGTCATTATCTAGTCAGACCAGCAGAGCTCCCACACCAGGCTAGTACAGTAGATAGTTGCCATTAGCTTTAGTCATTATCTAGTCAGACCAGCAGAGCTCCCACACCAGGCTAGTACAGTAGATAGATGCCATTAGCTTTAGTCATTATCTAGTCAGACCAGCAGAGCTCCCACACCAGGCTAGTACAGTAGATAGATGCCATTAGCTTTAGTCATTATCTAGTCAGACCAGCAGAGCTCCCACACCAGGCTAGTACAGTAGATAGTTGCCATTAGCTTTAGTCATTATCTAGTCAGACCAGCAGAGCTCCCACACCAGGCTAGTACAGTAGATAGATGCCATTAGCTTTAGTCATTATCTAGTCAGACCAGCAGAGCTCCCACACCAGGCTAGTACAGTAGATAGATGCCATTAGCTTTAGTCATTATCTAGTCAGACCAGCAGAGCTCCCACACCAGGCTAGTACAGTAGATAGTTGCCATTAGCTTTAGTCATTATCTAGTCAGACCAGCAGAGCTCCCACACCAGGCTAGTACAGTAGATAGATGCCATTAGCTTTAGTCATTATCTAGTCAGACCAGCAGAGCTCCCACACCAGGCTAGTACAGTAGATAGATGCCATTAGCTTTAGTCATTATCTAGTCAGACCAGCAGAGCTCCCACACCAGGCTAGTACAGTAGATAGTTGCCATTAGCTTTAGTCATTATCTAGTCAGACCAGCAGAGCTCCCACACCAGGCTAGTACAGTAGATAGATGCCATTAGCTTTAGTCATTATCTAGTCAGACCAGCAGAGCTCCCACACCAGGCTAGTACAGTAGATAGATACCATTAGCTTTAGTCATTATCTAGTCAGACCAGCAGAGCTCCCACACCAGGCTAGTACAGTAGATAGATGCCATTAGCTTTAGTCATTATCTAGTCAGACCAGCAGAGCTCCCAAACCAGGCTAGTACAGTAGATAGATGCCATTAGCTTTAGTCATTATCTAGTCAGACCAGCAGAGCTCCCACACCAGGCTAGTACAGTAGATAGTTGCCATTAGCTTTAGTCATTATCTAGTCAGACCAGCAGAGCTCCCACACCAGGCTAGTAGAGTAGATAGTTGCCATTAGCTTTAGTCATTATCTAGTCAGACCAGCAGAGCTCCCACACCAGGCTAGTACAGTAAATAGATGCCATTAGCTTTAGTCATTATCTAGTCAGACCAGCAGAGCTCCCACACCAGGCTAGTACAGTAGATAGATGCCATTAGCTTTAGTCATTATCTAGTCAGACCAGCAGAGCTCCCACACCAGGCTAGTACAGTAGATAGATGCCATTAGCTTTAGTCATTATCTAGTCAGACCAGCAGAGCTCCCACACCAGGCTAGTACAGTAAATAGATGCCATTAGCTTTAGTCATTATCTAGTCAGACCAGCAGAGCTCCCACACCAGGCTAGTACAGTAGATAGTTGCCATTAGCTTTAGTCATTATCTAGTCAGACCAGCAGAGCTCCCACACCAGGCTAGTACAGTAGATAGATGCCATTAGCTTTAGTCATTATCTAGTCAGACCAGCAGAGCTCCCACACCAGGCTAGTACAGTAGATAGTTGCCATTAGCTTTAGTCATTATCTAGTCAGACCAGCAGAGCTCCCACACCAGGCTAGTACAGTAGATAGTTGCCATTAGCTTTAGTCATTATCTAGTCAGACCAGCAGAGCTCCCACACCAGGCTAGTACAGTAGATAGATGCCATTAGCTTTAGTCATTATCTAGTCAGACCAGCAGAGCTCCCACACCAGGCTAGTACAGTAGATAGATGCCATTAGCTTTAGTCATTATCTAGTCAGACCAGCAGAGCTCCCACACCAGGCTAGTACAGTAGATAGTTGCCATTAGCTTTAGTCATTATCTAGTCAGACCAGCAGAGCTCCCACACCAGGCTAGTACAGTAGATAGATGCCATTAGCTTTAGTCATTATCTAGTCAGACCAGCAGAGCTCCCACACCAGGCTAGTAATAATAATAATAATAATATGCCATTTAGCAGACGCTTTTATCCAAAGCGACTTACAGTCATGCGTGCATACATTTTTTTTTTGTATATGGGTGGTCCCGGGGTTCGACCCCACTACCTTGGCGTTACAAGCGCCGTGCTCTACCAGCTGAGCTACAGAGGACCACCGTAGTAGATAGATGCCATTAGCTTTAGTCATTATCTAGTCAGACCAGCAGAGCTCCCACACCAGGCTAGTACAGTAGATAGTTGCCATTAGCTTTAGTCATTATCTAGTCAGACCAGCAGAGCTCCCACACCAGGCTAGTACAGTAGATAGATGCCATTAGCTTTAGTCATTATCTAGTCAGACCAGCAGAGCTCCCACACCAGGCTAGTACAGTAGATAGTTGCCATTAGCTTTAGTCATTATCTAGTCAGACCAGCAGAGCTCCCACACCAGGCTAGTACAGTAGATAGATGCCATTAGCTTTAGTCATTATCTAGTCAGACCAGCAGAGCTCCCACACCAGGCTAGTACAGTAGATAGATGCCATTAGCTTTAGTCATTATCTAGTCAGACCAGCAGAGCTCCCACACCAGGCTAGTACAGTAGATAGTTGCCATTAGCTTTAGTCATTATCTAGTCAGACCAGCAGAGCTCCCACACCAGGCTAGTACAGTAGATAGATGCCATTAGCTTTAGTCATTATCTAGTCAGACCAGCAGAGCTCCCACACCAGGCTAGTACAGTAGATAGTTGCCATTAGCATTAGTCATTATCTAGTCAGACCAGCAGAGCTCCCACACCAGGCTAGTACAGTAGATAGATGCCATTAGCTTTAGTCATTATCTAGTCAGACCAGCAGAGCTCCCACACCAGGCTAGTACAGTAAATAGATGCCATTAGCTTTAGTCATTATCTAGTCAGACCAGCAGAGCTCCCACACCAGGCTAGTACAGTAGATAGATGCCATTAGCTTTAGTCATTATCTAGTCAGACCAGCAGAGCTCCCACACCAGGCTAGTACAGTAGATAGTTGCCATTAGCTTTAGTCATTATCTAGTCAGACCAGCAGAGCTCCCACACCAGGCTAGTACAGTAGATAGATGCCATTAGCTTTAGTCATTATCTAGTCAGACCAGCAGAGCTCCCACACCAGGCTAGTACAGTAGATAGATGCCATTAGCTTTAGTCATTATCTAGTCAGACCAGCAGAGCTCCCACACCAGGCTAATACAGTAGATAGTTGCCATTAGCTTTAGTCATTATCTAGTCAGACCAGCAGAGCTCCCACACCAGGCTAGTACAGTAGATATATGCCATTAGCTTTAGTCATTATCTAGTCAGACCAGCAGAGCTCCCACACCAGGCTAGTACAGTAGATAGATGCCATTAGCTTTAGTCATTATCTAGTCAGACCAGCAGAGCTCCCACACCAGGCTAGTACAGTAGATAGATGCCATTAGCTTTAGTCATTATCTAGTCAGACCAGCAGAGCTCCCACACCAGGCTAGTACAGTAGATAGATGCCATTAGCTTTAGTCATTATCTAGTCAGACCAGCAGAGCTCCCACACCAGGCTAGTACAGTAGATAGATGCCATTAGCTTTAGTCATTATCTAGTCAGACCAGCAGAGCTCCCACACCAGGCTAGTACAGTAGATAGATGCCATTAGCTTTAGTCATTATCTAGTCAGACCAGCAGAGCTCCCACACCAGGCTAGTACAGTAGATAGATGCCATTAGCTGTAGTCATTATCTAGTCAGACCAGCAGAGCTCCCACACCAGGCTAGTACAGTAGATAGATGCCATTAGCTTTAGTCATTATCTAGTCAGACCAGCAGAGCTCCCACACCAGGCTAGTACAGTAGATAGATGCCGTTAGCTTTAGTCATTATCTAGTCAGACCAGCAGAGCTCCCACACCAGGCTAGTACAGTAGATAGATGCCATTAGCTTTAGTCATTATCTAGTCAGACCAGCAGAGCTCCCACACCAGGCTAGTACAGTAGATAGATGCCATTAGCTTTAGTCATTATCTAGTCAGACCAGCAGAGCTCCCACACCAGTACAGTCCTGCTCTGTGTTTATCAGCTCCCACACCAGTCGGTACAGCCATGGCGCTTGCAATGCCAAGGGTCTTGC
>NC_059231.1:8602451-8604951 GCF_020615455.1 Coregonus clupeaformis
GTGGAGCCCCTGTCCCGGCAATTTTGCCACCCTAGTCAAGATCAAAATGGGTACAAATATCCTAAGAAATAGGTTAAATCACCAGAGATTTTCACCTGGCCTATTATGGTCCTCTGTAGCTCAGCTGGTAGAGCGCAGTGCTTGTAATGCCAAGGTAGTGGGTTCGATCCCCCGGACCACCCATACACAAAAAAAAAAAATATGCACGCATGACTGTAAGTCGCTTTGGATAAAAGCAACTTCTAAATGGCATATTATTATGTTAGGCTACGAGTATTATTGAGCTATATCAGGCTAGACGTAGTTTAAGACAGAGTAGAGTTTGGGGAGAAGTAGCCCTTTCCTGCATTCAAAAGACCAAATCGCCTTCTAGTGACCTCATGGGGGGAATGTTATTAATATTTTTCAGAATTTCGTAATTAAAAAATATATATTTAAAAAACGGAGGAAATCTGGTGTTTATATGTCAAAAGTTTTTTGTTGTTGTTATATTACAATCTTCTGTGATGTATATGAAGTGTAATATTGGGATGCAAATTCAAAATGGAATACATTTCAACTCTACATCTGACATGGTACAGGTGTCTTCCTTTTTTTTTTTTTCAGCCCATAACCATGAGTGTGAGGTGTGTACTTTTGTTTCAAAGTAGATTATCTTAAGACTACCAAGAAACACTCTGCGTGACCCTGATGTAGCCCTCTGCAGTAAAAAGGATATAGGAGCGTGGACACTTGCTTGACTTGAACTACATGAGCTACATTTTACATAACGTTTAGGAGTGTGACGATTTGCAAGCTTAAGAGTAAAATATATGTGTTATCAATATTTATTTCCAGTCAACGTCGGGGTCAGAGCCGTACATGTAGCTCAGCTGGTAGAGCACGGCGCTTGTAACGCCAAGGTAGTGGGTTCGATCCCCGGGACCACCCATACACAAAAATGTATGCACGCACGACTGTAAGTCGCTTTGGATAAAAGCGTCTGCTAAATGGCATATTATTTATTTTTTATTTTTATTCATATAGCCTAGTCTACAGGATATTTAATTGAGACCACACATAGGCTCCCTGAAATCTAAATGTAAGAAAAACAATACATTTGTACATACAATACCTGTATTCAAATTAACAGCAAATTAACAACATCATTGACAATAGAAGTAACAACAGTTAACACATTTGTAACCAAATAAGAGCGTCATTACAACACTAATTGAAAAAAAAAAACTACAATATATTGTGTGCCTGTGTGTGTGAGGTGTGGGAGAGAGAGAGAGAGAGAGAGAGAGAGAGAGAAAGAGAGAGAGGGAGATGGAGTTAAAATTGGGATTGGGTACACTCCTATTCGGGGTAAGGTGGTTCAGAGGCGGTGAAACCGACAACGGGACAGTTTGGGCAGGAGAGCATCCGGGAGAGAGAAGTCAGCGGAGCGTCAGGTGTTCCTCATGGGCCCCGTAACAATCCTCCTCAGTTCTGATTGGTCAGCTCTTCCCACCCTTAGGACAAGCATAGAAAAATAAATAATGTAATGAGCGACAGAGAGCACCAGAGCTGTTGCTCTGTGGGTAAAAAGACAGGGGACGAGGGACACATCAAGCTGGTGTCGTGTGTGTCAGTGGAGGCTCCTCAGAGGAGGAAGGGGAGGACCATCCTCCTCAGTGAATTTCATAAAAATAGAAATAGTGAAACATTAAAAAAAAGTTATCCTTTTAAAATAAAACTATACTAAATATATTCACCAAATAATTGATTAAAACACATTGTTTTGCAAAGAAGGTCTACAGTAGCCTCAACAGCACTCTGTAGGGTAGCACCATGGTGTAGCTGGGGGACAGCTAGCTTCCGTCCTCCTCTGGGTACATTGACTTCAATGCAAAACAGAGGAGGCTCTTGGTTCTCACCCCCTTCCATAGACTTACACAGTAATTATGACAACTTCCGGAGGACGTCCTCCAGTGGATAGAGAGCTTTGATCAACCCTTTGTTCCCTCTCTCTGGTGTTGGTAGCAGGCAGGCAGATTAACCCATTGTTCCCTCTCTCTGGTGTTGCTAGCATGCAGGTAGATCAACCTGCATTCACAGGAAGATCAGATCAGCACGGCCCCTTTCACCATTACCTTTCTCTCTCTCCCTCTCTCTCTCCCCCTCTCTCTCTCCCCTCTCTCTCTCTCTCTCTCTCTCTCTCTCTCTCTCTCTCTCTCTCTCTCTCTCTCTCTCTCTCTCTCTCTCTCTCTCTCTCTCTCTCTCTCTCTCTCTCTCTCTCTCTCTCTCTCTCTCTCTCTCTCTCTCTCTCTCTCTCTCTCTCTCTCTCTCTCTCTCTCTCTCTCTCTCTCTCTCTCTCTCTCTCTCTCTCTCTCTCTCTCTCTCTCTCTCTCTCTCTCTCTCTCTCTCTCATATCTATGTGTGTGTCATGAACGTGTTATAACAGGTTCCAACCGCATTATTAATACTAGAACCGCTAAAGCAGTTATTTGGACTGCTTATGAATTCATTTTTTGAG
>NC_059231.1:8609951-8659951 GCF_020615455.1 Coregonus clupeaformis
AGAAGCGTGCTATATGGCAGACCAATCCGAACTCATCTCTCGGCATGTCCAGCCCACTCATTATCTCAGCCAATCATGGCTAGCGGGAAGGTTGCTGTCTTTTTCTGTGGCTAAACCAACTAGGCTTGTAGTTTAACCATTTTATTCGTATTTACAGATGGCATACAAGTTTGTTATTAAGGCACATGAAAGTTCACATGTTCCAGAAGGCATTTCTGCCAAAAAACGCATTTTGATAAAAAAAGTTTACGTTCAAATGGCTCTCCTGTGAAGTAGTGACCCGCGACGTACGCCGAGTTTCCTGAAACGAGTCACATGTGCTTCTCTTCATCTCAGCTAAAGTCTGAGTAAAATATTTAAAAGGAATGTGAGTCTTATTTAGTTATTGATTGCTTTTCTAAAGTCTACCAACCTTGCCAGCAGTCATGCCAGCTAATATAGTTAGACAAGCTAGCTACTATAACATGATTGATAGCCTGAAATGGCTTCTTGGTAGCTAGTTATGAGGATGGGAGATTGGGAAACTATCTGGGCTAGCTAAAGACAACTTCATAACATTGTTAAGTGGCTAGTAGTATTATAAAGAAAAAGAAAAAGAATATTATAATATTATATATAATAAATAATATTATAAAAAATAAGTATAAAACATTAATATTATTATACTTTTTTTTTAAACAGGATTAAAAAACCAGATTAAAAAACAGGGTAAAAAAACAGGACACATCTGGCCCCTGTGCCCCCCTGAGGGGCCCCTGTGCCCCCCTGAGGGGCCCCTGTGCCCCCTATGGTCAGCACCATTCAACAGGCCAAATTCCTGGTACATTTAAATGCACTTGGTGAATAAAGGTGGTTCTGAATCTGAGGTGGCCAGTAGGGAGGTAAAGTAGTGGAAGAGGTCTTACATGGCTGTTCCTTTGACCTCCCACCTCCCACCTCCCACCTCCCACCTCCCACTTCCCACTTCCCACCTCCCACCTCCCACCTCCCACCTCCTACCTCCCACCTCCCACCTCCCACCTCCCACCTCCCACCTCCCACCTCCACTCTGTCTGAACTCCTTTAGTCTTTCTCTATGCCCTAGCTGCCCCATTATAAACCATACCCCCATTATAAACCATACCCCCATTATAAACCATACCCCCATTATAAACCATACCCCCATTATAAACCATACCCCCATTATAAACCATACCCCCATTATAAACCATACCTCCATTATTACATTTACATTTACATTTACATCATTTCCATACCTCCATTAAAACCATACCCCCATTATAAACCATACCCCCATTATAAACCATACCTCCATTATAAACCATACCCCCATTATAAACCATACCCCCATTATAAACCATACCCCCATTAAAACCATACCCCCATTATAAACCATACCCCCATTATAAACCATACCCCCATTATAAACCATACCCCCATTATAAACCATACCCCCATTATAAACCATACCCCCATTATAAACCATACCCCATTATAAACCATACCCCCATTATAAACCATACCCCCATTATAAACCATACCCCCATTATAAACCATACCTCCATTATAAACCATACCCCCATTATAAACCATACCCCCATTATAAACCATACCCCCATTATAAACCATACCTCCATTATAAACCATACCCCCATTATAAACCATACCCCCATTATAAACCATACCCCCATTATAAACCATACCCCCATTAAAACCATACCCCCATTAAAACCATACCCCCATTATAAACCATACCCCCATTATAAACCATACCCCCATTAAAACCATACCCCCATTAAAACCATACCTCCATTATAAACCATACCCCCATTATAAACCATACCCCCATTATAAACCATACCTCCATTATAAACCATACCCCCATTATAAACCATACCCCCATTATAAACCATACCTCCATTATAAACCATACCCCCATTATAAACCATACCCCCATTAAAACCATACCCCCATTATAACCATACCCCCATTAAAACCATACCCCCATTATAAACCATACCCCCATTATAAACCATACCCCCATTATAAACCATACCCCCATTATAAACCATACCCCCATTATAACCATACCCCCATTAAAACCATACCCCCATTATAAACCATACCCCCATTATAAACCATACCCCCATTAAAACCATACCCCCATTATAAACCATACCCCCATTATAAACCATACCTCCATTATAAACCATACCCCCATTATAAACCATACCCCCATTATAAACCATACCCCCATTATAACCATACCCCATTATAAACCATACCCCCATTATAAACCATACCCCCATTATAAACCATACCCCCATTATAAACCATACCCCCATTAAAACCATACCCCGATTATAACCATACCCCCATTAAAACCATACCCCCATTATAAACCATACCCCCATTATAAACCATACCCCCATTAAAACCATACCCCCATTATAAACCATACCCCCATTATAAACCATACCTCCATTATAAACCATACCCCCATTAAAACCATACCCCCATTAAAACCATACCCCCATTATAAACCATACCCCCATTATAAACCATACCCCCATTAAAACCATACCCCCATTATAAACCATACCCCCATTATAAACCATACCTCCATTATAAACCATACCCCCATTATAAACCATACCCCCATTAAAACCATACCCCCATTATAAACCATACCCCCATTATAAACCATACCCCCATGACTCAGTGAAACTAATTATAGGTCATAAACTGTCAAAATCATGTTTTTTTCAAGAAATTGTATGATATTTGGATGAAACCAAATCAAAGTACTGTATGAAAAATGACTGATAAACTCCCCACATGTCAAACACCTGGATTCAGGAGGCGGGATTATTAAGGGGATAGGGTGACATCACCCTAAATCTAATTTTAATACACCATTGGTAACATGATATTCTCTTCCTTAATTTAAGTAAGTAACACCTTGTAACCAATATCGGGGAAGGCGTGTTTGCAGAGGGGCGGGGTTTATATAGCTAGATAGCTCCTCTACTGGTGCCAACATTTGACTGTAGGGTGTAAGCAAATCGAATTAAAATGGTACACTATTCATCTATGGCAAAGAGACTTACACTGAACAAAAATATAAAAACAGCATGTAAAGTGTTGGTCCTATGTTTCATGAGCTGAAATAAAAGATCCCCGACATTTTCCATACACAAAAAGCTTATTTCTCTCTAATGTTGTGCACAAATTTGTTTACATCCCTGTTAGTGAGCATTTCTCCTTTGCCAAGATAATCCATCCACCTGACAGGTGTGGCACATCAAGAAGCTGATTAAACAGCATGATCATTACACAGCTGCACCTTGTGATGGGGACAATAAAAGGCCACTCTAAAATGTGCCGTTTTGTCACACAACTCAATGCCACAGATGTCTCAAGTTTTGAGGGAGAGTACAATTGGCATGCTGACTGCAAGAATGTCCACCAGAGCTGTTGCCAGAGATATGGATGTTAATTTCTCTACCATAAGCCGCCTCCAACGTCATTTTAGAGAATTTGGCAGTACGTCCAACCGGCCTTAAAACCGCAGCCCACGTGAATGGCATCGTGTGGGCGAGCGGTAAGCTGATGTCAATGTTGTGAAAAGAGTGTCCCATGGTGGCAGTGGGGTTATAAATAATAATATAAATATAATATAATATGCCATTTAGCAGACGCTTTTATCCAAAGCGACTTACAGTCATGTGTGCATACATTTTTGTTTTGTGTATGGGTGGTCCCGGGGATCGAACCCACTACCTTGGCGTTACAAGCGCCGTGCTCTACCAGCTGAGCTACAGAGGACCACAATGATCAGTCTATAATTTTAATGGTAGGTTTATTTGAACAGCGAGTGACAGAATAACAACAACAAAACCCAGAAAAACACATGTCAAAAATGCCATAAATTGATCTGCATTTTAATGAGGGAAATAAGCATTCGACCCCCTCTCAATCAGAAAGATTTCTGGCTCCCAGGTGTCTTTTATACAGGCAACGAGCTGAGATCAGGAGCACACCCTTAAAGGGAGTGCTCCTAATCTCAGCTTGCCACCTGTATAAAAGACACCTGTCCACAGAAGCAATCAATCAATCAGATTCCAAACTCTCCACCATGGCCAAGACCAAAGAGCTCTCCAAGGATGTCAGGGACAAGATTGCAGACCTACACAAGGCTGGAATGGGCTACAAGAACATGGGCAGGCATAAGCTGACAACGAACATAATTGCATTTTATCGATGGCAATTTGAATGCACAGAGATACCGTGATGAGATCCTGAGGCCCATTGTCGTGCCATTCATCCGCTGCCATCACCTCATGTTTCAGCATGATAATGCACGGCCCCATGTCACAAGGATCTTTACACAATTCCTGGAAGCTGAAAATGTCCCAGTTCTTCCATAACCTGCATACTAACCAGAAATGTCACCCATTGAGCATGTTTGGGATGCTCTGGATCATAGTGTTCCTGTTCCCGCCAATATCCAGCAACTTAGCACAGCCATTGAAGAGGATTGGGACAACAGGCTACAATCAACAGCCTGATCAACTCTATGCTAAGGAGATGTGTCACACTGCATTAGGCAAATGGTGGTCACTCCAGATACTGACTGGTTTTCTGATCCACACCCCTAGCAGAAAACACTGCTACTCCTACTGCTCTTTCCTCGTCTGACCATGTGTTCTCGCATACCCCGAGAGCATCTGGTCAGCGCGGCGGTGGCACAGGAATCGTCATCTCTCCCAAGTGGACATTCTCTCTTTTTCCCCTGACCCATCTGTCTATCTCCTCATTTGAATTCCATGCTGCCACAGTCACTAGCCCATTCAAGCTTAACGTCCTTGTCATTTATCGCCCTCCAGGTTCCCTTGGAGAGTTCATCAATGAGCTTGACGCCTTGATAAGTTCCTTTCCTGAGGATGGCTCACCCCTCACAGTTCTGGGTGACTTTAACCTCCCTATGTCTGCCTTTGACTCATTTCTCTCTACCTCCTTTCCACTCCTTTCCTCTTTTGACCGCACCCTCTCACCGTCCCCCCCTACTCACAAGGCAGGCAATATGCTTGACCTCATCTTTACTAGATGCTGTTCTTCTACTAATCTCACTGCAACTCCCCTCCAAGTCTCCGACCACTACTTTGTATCCTTTTCTCTCTCGCTCTCCTCCAACACTACTCACTCTGCCCCTACTCAGATGGTAATGTGCCGTCACAACCTTCGCTCTCTCTCTCCCGCTACTCTCTCCTCTTCCATCCTATCATCTCTTCCCTCTGCTAAATTCTTCTCCCTCCGATCTCCTGATTCTGCCTCCTCAACCCTCCTCTCCTCCCTTTCCGCATCTTTTGACTCTCTATGTCCCCTATCCTCCCGGCCGGCTCGGTCCTCCCCTCCTGCTCCGTGGCTTGACGACTCATTGCGAGCTCACAGAAGAGGGCTCCGGGCAGCTGAGCGGAAATTGAGGAAAACTAGACTCACTGCGGACCTGTCATCTTTTCACTCCCTCCTCTCTACATTCTCTTCCTCTGTTTCCGCTGCCAAAGCCACTTTTTACCACTCTGAATTTCAAGCCTCTGCCTCTAACCCTAGGAAGCTCTTTGCCACCTTCTCCTCCCTGCTGAATCCTCCTCCACCTCCCCCCCCCTCCTCCCTCTCTGTGGATGACTTCGTCAACCATTTTGAAAAGAAGGTTGACGACATCCGATCCTCATTTATTAAGTCAAATGACACCACTGGTCCTGCTCACACTACCCTACCCTATGCTTTGACTTCTTTCTCCCCTCTCTCTCCAGATGAAATCTTGCGACTTGTGATGGCCGGCCGCCCAACAACCTGCCCGCTTGACCCTATCCCCTCCTCTCTTTTAAATGGGAATCAGAATGTAGAATGGGAGAGGTTAAATAGGTTAGAAGAGGTTAGGAGAGGTTGGGAGAGGATGTGAGAGGTTAGGAGAGGTTATGAGAGGATTTGAGAGGTTAGGAGAGGTTAGGAGAGGATAGGAGAGGATAGGAGAGGATATGAGAGGTTAGGAGAGGATAGGAGAGGATATGAAAGGATAGACTAGGTTAGGAGAGGTTAGGAGAGGATATGAGAGGTTAGGAGAGGTTAGGAGAGGTTAGACTAGGTTAGAAGAGGTTAGGAGAGGATAGGAGAGGTTAGGAGACGTTAGGAGAGGATAGGAGAGGATAAGAGAGGATATGAGAGGTTAGGAGAGGTTAGGAGAGGATGTGAGAGGATAGGAGAGGTTAGGAGAGGATCAGAGAGGATAGGAGAGGATATGAGAGGTTAAGAGAGGTTAGGAGAGGATATGAGAGGTTAGGAGAGGTTAGGAGAGGATAGGAGAGGATATGAGAGGATAGACTAGGTTAGGAGAGGATAGGAGAGAATATGAGAGGTTAGGAGAGGTTAGGAGAGGTTAGACTAGGTTAGAAGAGGTTAGGAGAGGATAGGAGAGGTTAGGAGAGGATAGGAGAGGATAGGAGAGGATATGAGAGGTTAGGAGAGGTTAGGAAAGGTTAGACTAGGTTAGAAGATGTTAGGGGAGGATAGGAGAGGATAGGAGAGGATAAGAGAGGATATGAGAGGTTAGGAGAGGTTAGGAGAGGTTAGGAGAGGATAGGAGAGGTTAGGAGAGGATCGGAGAGGATAGGAGAGGTTAGGAGAGGATAGGAGAGGATATGAGAGGATAGACTAGGTTAGGAGAGGATAGGAGAGAATATGAGAGGTTAGGAGAGGTTAGGAGAGGTTAGACTAGGTTAGAAGAGGTTAAGAGAGGATAGGAGAGGTTAGGAGCGGATAGGAGAGGATAGGAGAGGATATGAGAGGTTAGGAGAGGTTAGGAAAGGTTAGACTAGGTTCGAAGATGTTAGGGGAGGATAGGAGAGGATAGGAGAGGATATGAGAGGTTAGGAGAGGTTAGGAGATGCTAGGAGAGGTTAGGGGAGGTTAGACTAGGTTAGGAGAGGTTAGGAGAGGATAGGAGAGGTTAGGAGAGGTTAGGAGAGAATAGGAGAGGTTGGGAGAGGTTAGACTAGGTTAGAAGAGGTTAGGGGAGGATAGGAGAGGTTAGGAGAGGATAGGATAGGTTAGGAGAGGATAGGATAGGAGAGGATAGGAGAGGTTAGGAGAGGTTAGACTAGGTTAGAAGAGGTTAGGGGAGGATATGAGAGGTTAGGATATGATAGGATAGGTTAGGAGAGGATAGGAGAGGATATGAGTGGTTAGGAGAGGTTAGACTAGGTTAGAAGAGGTAAGGGGAGGATAGGAGAGGTTAGGAGAGGATAGGAGAGGTTAGGAGAGGACAGGAGAGTATAGGAGAGGTTAGACTAGGTTAGAAGAGGATAGGAGAGGTTAGGAGAGGATAGGAGAGGATAGGAGAGGTTAGACTAGGTTAGGAGAGGTTAGGAGAGGATAGGAGAGGATATGAGAGGTTAGGAGAGGTTAGATCAGGTTAGAAGAGGTTAGGAGGGGATAGGAGAGGTTAGGAGAGGTTGGGTTAGGAGAAAGGGCATGAGGGGCCAGAGATACTCATGGACTAGGGTTATTCATTAGGGCTGTGACAATACCAGTATCGTGATATTTTTTCACAAAGCAGCACCAACTCTTTGGTCCTTAAAAAACCTGCTGGATGTAACATATTGTGTGCTATAGCTTGGAAAAGAAATACATGTGACTCTGGAGACAACATAATTATGTTTGTTTCCAACATTAGGGGCTGTTTCACTAAAGAAGCTAAATCCGCTTTGTGTTTGTTTCCTTGCCACGATACTAACGGTATCGCGATACTGTTTTCATCCCAGCCCTAGTAGTTATAGGCCAAGCTTACTCTGAGGCCAGACCTATTCAGGGAGGGTGGGATGGTTATAGGCCAAGCTTACTCTGAGGCCAGACCTATTCAGGGACTACGGATGGTGACCAGAAGAACAGCAGACACAGACTCTGGACAATCAGGACCTCTCTGTCTACCTGGACACACTGAACTGCTCTATCCTAAACCTCTCTGACCCCTCTCTGACCCCTCTCTGAAGGTGTGATGTGTGTCTCCCGACCCCTCTCTGAAGGTGTGATGTGTGTCTCCCGACCCCTCTCTGACCCCTCTCTGACCCCTCTCTGACCCCTCTCTGACCCCTCTCTGACCCCTCTCTGAAGGTGTGATGTGTGTCTCCCGACCCCTCTCTGACCCCTCTCTGAAGGTGTGATGTGTGTCTCCCGACCCCTCTCTGACCCCTCTCTGACCCCTCTCTGAAGGTGTGATGTGTGTCTCCCGACCTCTCTCTGACCCCTCTCTGACCCCTCTCTGACCCCTCTCTGAAGGTGTGATGTGTGTCTCCCGACCTCTCTCTGACCCCTCTCTGAACCCTCTTTGACCCCTCTCTGAAGGTGTGATGTGTGTCTCTGACCCCTCTCTGACCCCTCTCTGACCCCTCTCTGACCCCTCTCTGAAGGTGTGATGTGTGTCTCCCGACCCCTCTCTGACCCCTCTCTGACCCCTCTCTGAAGGTGTGATGTGTGTCAGTGTATAAGTACGAGACCCTCCAAATGGTTCCTTTAGATATGCCTCTCACCATGACACTACCCCCCCCATGTCCAGGCTCAGGGTTGCCCCCCAGCCCCGGCCCCAGCCCCAGACCCAGCCCCGGCCCCAGCCCCAGCCCCAGCCCTGGCCCCGGCCCTGGTCCAGTGTATTAGCATTTTCCTCTACTAATGCCATTGACACACGTCTAATGCCCTGTATCAGAGCTGCCTGTACCAACCCCAGCGCCCAGCCCCCAGCCCCCAGCCCCCAGCCCCCAGCCCTCTACCCCAGCCCCCAGTCCCCAGTCCCCAGCCCCCAGCCCTCTACCCCAGCCCCCAGCCCCCAGCCCTCTACCCCAGCCCCCAGCCCCCAGCCCTCTACCCCAGCCCCCAGCCCTCTACCCCAGCCCCTAGCCCTCTACCCCAGCCCCCAGCCCCTAGCCCCTAGCCCCAGCCCCCCAGTCCCCAGCCCCCTGCCCTCTACCCTCTACCCCAGCCCCCAGCCCCCAGCCCCCAGTCCCCAGCCCCCAGCCCCCTGCCCTCTACCCCAGCCCCCAGTCCCCAGCCCCCTGCCCCCAGTCCCCAGCCCCCTGCCCTCTACCCCAGCCCCCAGCCCCCAGCCCCCAGCCCCTGCCCTCTACCCCAGCCCCCAGCCCCCAGCCCCCAGTCCCCAGCCCCCAGCCCCCAGTCCCCAGCCCCCAGCCCCCAGCCCTCTACCCCAGCCCCCCAGTCCCCAGTCCCCAGCCCCCAGCCCTCTACCCCAGCCCCCAGCCCCCAGCCCTCTACCCCAGCCCCCAGCCCCTAGCCCCCAGCCCCCAGTCCCCAGCCCCCTGCCCTCTACCCCAGCCCCCAGTCCCCAGTCCCCAGCCCCCAGCCCCCAGCCCCCTGCCCTCTACCCCAGCCCCCAGCCCCCAGCCCCCAGTCCCCAGCCCCCAGTCCCCAGCCCCCTGCCCTCTACCCCAGCCCCCAGCCCCCAGTCCCCAGCCCCCAGCCCCCAGCCCTCTACCCCAGCCCCCAGCCCCCAGCCCCCAGCCCTCTACCCCAGCCCCCATCCCTGTCAACACAGCATCTGTCAACACAGCACTGACCTAATGCAATCTGTCAACACAGCACTGACCTAATGCAATCTGTCAACACAGCACTGACCTAATCCATTCTGTCAACACAGCAGTGACATAATGCATTCTGTCAACACAGCACTGACCCAATACAGTCTGTCTACACAGCACTGACCTAATGCATTCTATCAACACAGCACTGACCTAATGCAATCTGTCAACACAGCACTGACCTAATACAATCTGTCTACACAGCACTGACCTAATGCACTCTGTCAACACAGCAGTAACCTAATGCATTCCGTCAACACAGCACTGACCTAATGCTGTCTGTCAACACAGCACTGACCTAATGCTATCTGTCAACACAGCAGTAACCTAATGCATTCTGTCAACACAGCACTGACCTAATGCTGTCTGTCAACACAGCAGTAACCTAATGCATTCTGTCAACACAGCACTGACCTAATGCTGTCTGTCAACACAGCACTGACCTAATGCTGTCTGTCAACACAGCAGTAACCTAATGCATTCTGTCAACACAGCACTGACCTAATGCTGTCTGTCAACACAGCACTGACCTAATGCTGTCTGTCAACACAGCACTGACCTAATGCTGTCTGTCAACACAGCAGTAACCTAATGCATTCTGTCAACACAGCACTGACCTAATGCTGTCTGTCAACACAGCACTGACCTAATGCTGTCTGTCAACACAGCAGTGACCTAATGCTGTCTGTCAACACAGCACTAACCTAATGCTATCTGTCAACACAGCAGTGACCTAATACAGTCTGTCAACACAGCAGTGACCTCTCTGTCTGCAGGGTCAGGAAGGTCCAACAGGATCATATAGCAGCTCTATACTTTGTCTCTGACACATGACAGGATGTGTTTTTGGCTATTGGCAGGGCCAGTCTAAACACCATAGGAGTCTACACAGTCATGTCTCAGGACAGGACCAGTATATTCTGGTTAACCTAATACATGCAATTTAAAGCACTGCCATTTGGAGAATAACACTTTACTTTAATTTATCTAACCTTTATTTAACTAGGCGAGTCAGTTAAGAACCAATGTGGATTTACAATGACGTCCTTAAATGTGATTATTATTGCCACCTGAACAGGTCCAGTTGAAATGATTATTACATTTACATTTACGTCATTTAGCAGACGCTCTTATCCAGAGCGACTTACAAATTGGTGCATTCACCTTATAGCCAGTGGGATAACCACTTTACAAAGTTTTTTTTATTTTTATTTTTGTATTTTGTATATTGTGACGTCACGAGAGGCTACACAGCTTTCAGCGGGATT
This sequence comes from Coregonus clupeaformis, assembly GCF_020615455.1. Taxonomy (NCBI): domain Eukaryota; kingdom Metazoa; phylum Chordata; class Actinopteri; order Salmoniformes; family Salmonidae; genus Coregonus; species Coregonus clupeaformis. The sequence continues at coordinate 8,620,867 of NC_059231.1, forward strand.
GCTCAAGTAGTGCAAGGAGACCAGGTTCAACCAAAACAAGGATTTTATTAAAGGTCTTGGGAAACTAACGAAAGTATAACACAATTCTGTTCTCTGGTGGCTCTTTAAGGGTTAACAGTTCAGGGATGTCTCTTCCACATCCAAAATCATAACTCTCCCTCGCTCAAATAACTTTTCCCCAGTCTTACTGTATTCCACGTTGCAGCTAGTGGCCAACCCAGCAAAACGTCCTTCCAAATGTCCCACACATATTTCCACAGGTGCATATATCCAAAGGTGAGTATTTCCCAAAGGTAAGTATCTCCAAATCCTTATATTCCTCATGGAAGTGGACGTGCAGCACTCTTGTCCTCCAGAGCCCAGGTTGGAGACTGTGTTTCTTCACAACCCACACACTCACCCTCAGTGCGTCTCTTCCCTTCAACAAACCTTCAGCTCATCAGCTCCTGATTTGTTTCAGCTGCGTGGGAAGCTTGGCCATAGAGGGGTGGAGTTCCCGACCATACCAGCAGATGGAGCCATAGCTGTCTGGGTTTGCAGCCATCTCAGGGGGATGTAACGTCCCTCCAGGACACAGCCTCTCGTGACATCACACATCCCCCTCCTCGGGACCGACGTCCTCGTCGGGGTAAAGGCAGCGAAGAAGGCATCACGCCGGGAGAGGGCATCCGCATTGCCGTGGTGCTTGCCAGCCTGCTCTCTCTTCAACTCCTCCAACTCTAGGACCAGGGACTCAGCCTCCTGTTGTCTCTCCTTGAGTTTCTTACTGAACGCATCAGCCTTGGTTTTAGCAGAGTTTAGCTTCTGTTGAGCAGCTTTCAGTTCCCTCTCTCTCTCTGCCTCCGCATTCTTCATCTTGTTCTCCAACACCTTGTACTTCTCCTCTGCCTTCTTCTGGACCTCCTTACTACTGCGCAGGGTCTCCTCACACTCCTCGATGGTCCTGCGCAGCCTCTCCAGCTCCTCCTGTTGCTTAGGGAAGGAGCTCTGTTGGAGTTTAGCCTGGAGGATATCTAACTCTTCTGTCTTCATGTCTAACTGTTGCTTTAACAAACGATACCTCTCAGCGGTCCCCTTCAGACCAGACAGTTCTTTGTCCAGATTCTGTAGCTCCGTCTCTGTGTCGGTCTGGGCACCTGCCATCCCTATCAGAGCCCGGGCGGGGAGTGAGTAACTCGGAGGATTGCACCGGAGCCTTCCCAGGATGAGTCTTGCCTCTCCGTTTCCGAGGTACTCGGGTTATCCTCTCCTGAGACTCTCTCCAGAGTGGGTAAAAGGCTGGGCAGTCTCGTCCAATTAGGACAGGGACGGGGAGGGAATCAACCACCCCCGCCGTCGTGTGTATGGTTCCCCGTGTGCTGGTCATTGTAAGTTCAGTAATGGGGTATTCTCTGGTGTCCCCATGGACACAGGAAACTGGGAGGACTTTCCCCGGGGGTCAGACACGTTGGGCCCACCAAATCCTTACGCACCAGGGTGGCCCGGCTACCAGAATCCAGTAAGGCCTCCACATCATGGTGATTCACAGTTACCGGGCAGGTGGGGGGTCGATCTGGGCCGCCATCTACGACTCCCAAGAGCGAGGCAAAACGGTGTGTGGGTGCTGAGCTGGAGGACTCCGCAGTGGGCATAGGTTCATCGGCTGGTTTCCCACACTGCCAGGAGATATGTCCCATCTCCCCACACCGGTAACACTGTCGAGTTTCCCCCTCCTGGTGTACTCTTCTTGGACCCGCCTGGTTTCTGGCTCCCCCTGGAGCCGGGATAAGTCCTGACGTGGCTGGGTTCGAGACCTTGGGGTCCTTTGGACGGGTTCTTCCCATTTGTGGTGGGGCCGCCCTCCTGGGGTCTTTTTCGGGAAGCATTCAGCATCTCCGCTGTGGCCTGGTACTTTTCCACAGCTTCCACGGTCAGATCAGCCGTGGTCAAGGCCTGTTGACTGATGAACCGTTTTGCCTCATAAGGCAGGGCGCGTAGGTAACGATCCACCACAACGGCCTCCACCACCGCCGCTGCTGTATTCCTCTGCGGATCCAGCCATTTCCTTGCGATTCGGACAAGTTCATGCATCTGCGCCCGAGGAGGTTGGTCTGGTTGGAAGGTCCAGCTGTGAAAGCGCTGGGCCATACCAAACTTTGTGAGTCCATATCTGCTGAGGATCTCAGACTTCAGGGCATCATAGTCAGTAACCTGGTCAGGGCCCAGGTCCCGGACAGCATTCAGCGATTCCCCGGTTAGAAAGGGGGCTAACAGACCAACCCACTGTTGCTTGGGCCAGGCTTCCCTAGTGGCCGTGGCCTCAAATGCATGCAGGTATGCCTCAATGTCATCGGTAGCTCCCATCTTAGATATAAAGTCACTTGCCTTTATTGGGCGGGTATTTTGGACAACCCTCTGTCTCTGCAACTGCAATTCCTCTGCCTTCAGAAGGTTGGCTTTCTTTTGCTCCTCCAAGAGAGCCACGTTTGCTTGCATCTGGGCTTGCTGGCCAGCAACAAGGGCTTTCAATATGTCCTCCATTTCAGTCGGCGGGGAGCCTACGGCCAACTTGGAAAACTGGGTGATCAAACCTTCGGTATCCTCCTCTGACATGCACTATTAACGCTTGGCGTGCCCGTATTCTCCACCATCTGTGACGTCACGAGAGGCTACACAGCTTTCAGCGGGATTGCTCAAGTAGTGCAAGGAGACCAGGTTCAACCAAAACAAGGATTTTATTAAAGGTCTTGGGAAACTAACGAAAGTATAACACAATTCTGTTCTCTGGTGGCTCTTTAAGGGTTAACAGTTCAGGGATGTCTCTTCCACATCCAAAATCATAACTCTCCCTCGCTCAAATAACTTTTCCCCAGTCTTACTGTATTCCACGTTGCAGCTAGTGGCCAACCCAGCAAAACGTCCTTCCAAATGTCCCACACATATTTCCACAGGTGCATATATCCAAAGGTGAGTATTTCCCAAAGGTAAGTATCTCCAAATCCTTATATTCCTCATGGAAGTGGACGTGCAGCACTCTTGTCCTCCAGAGCCCAGGTTGGAGACTGTGTTTCTTCACAACCCACACACTCACCCTCAGTGCGTCTCTTCCCTTCAACAAACCTTCAGCTCATCAGCTCCTGATTTGTTTCAGCTGCGTGGGAAGCTTGGCCATAGAGGGGTGGAGTTCCCGACCATACCAGCAGATGGAGCCATAGCTGTCTGGGTTTGCAGCCATCTCAGGGGGATGTAACGTCCCTCCAGGACACAGCCTCTCGTGACATCACACATCCCCCCCTCCTCGGGACCGACGTCCTCGTCGGGGTAAAGGCAGCGAAGAAGGCATCACGCCGGGAGAGGGCATCCGCATTGCCGTGGTGCTTGCCAGCCTGCTCTCTCTTCAACTCCTCCAACTCTAGGACCAGGGACTCAGCCTCCTGTTGTCTCTCCTTGAGTTTCTTACTGAACGCATCAGCCTTGGTTTTAGCAGAGTTTAGCTTCTGTTGAGCAGCTTTCAGTTCCCTCTCTCTCTCTGCCTCCGCATTCTTCATCTTGTTCTCCAACACCTTGTACTTCTCCTCTGCCTTCTTCTGGACCTCCTTACTACTGCGCAGGGTCTCCTCACACTCCTCGATGGTCCTGCGCAGCCTCTCCAGCTCCTCCTGTTGCTTAGGGAAGGAGCTCTGTTGGAGTTTAGCCTGGAGGATATCTAACTCTTCTGTCTTCATGTCTAACTGTTGCTTTAACAAACGATACCTCTCAGCGGTCCCCTTCAGACCAGACAGTTCTTTGTCCAGATTCTGTAGCTCCGTCTCTGTGTCGGTCTGGGCACCTGCCATCCCTATCAGAGCCCGGGCGGGAGTGAGTAACTCGGAGGATTGCACCGGAGCCTTCCCAGGATGAGTCTTGCCTCTCCGTTTCCGAGGTACTCGGGTTATCCTCTCCTGAGACTCTCTCCAGAGTGGGTAAAAGGCTGGGCAGTCTCGTCCAATTAGGACAGGGACGGGGAGGGAATCAACCACCCCCGCCGTCGTGTGTATGGTTCCCCGTGTGCTGGTCATTGTAAGTTCAGTAATGGGGTATTCTCTGGTGTCCCCATGGACACAGGAAACTGGGAGGACTTTCCCCGGGGTCAGACACGTTGGGCCCACCAAATCCTTACGCACCAGGGTGGCCCGGCTACCAGAATCCAGTAAGGCCTCCACATCATGGTGATTCACAGTTACCGGGCAGGTGGGGGGGTCGATCTGGGCCGCCATCTACGACTCCCAAGAGCGAGGCAAAACGGTGTGTGGGTGCTGAGCTGGAGGACTCCCGCAGTGGGCATAGGTTCATCGGCTGGTTTCCCACACTGCCAGGAGATATGTCCCATCTCCCCACACCGGTAACACTGTCGAAGTTTCCCCCCTCCTGGTGTACTCTTCTTGGACCCGCCTGGTTTCTGGCTCCCCCTGGAGCCGGGATAAGTCCTGACGTGGCTGGGTTCGAGACCTTGGGGTCCTTTGGACGGGTTCTTCCCATTTGTGGTGGGGCCGCCCTCCTGGGGTCTTTTCGGGAAGCATTCAGCATCTCCGCTGTGGCCTGGTACTTTTCCACAGCTTCCACGGTCAGATCAGCCGTGGTCAAGGCCTGTTGACTGATGAACCGTTTTGCCTCATAAGGCAGGGCGCGTAGGTAACGATCCACCACAACGGCCTCCACCACCGCCGCTGCTGTATTCCTCTGCGGATCCAGCCATTTCCTTGCGATTCGGACAAGTTCATGCATCTGCGCCCGAGGAGGTTGGTCTGGTTGGAAGGTCCAGCTGTGAAAGCGCTGGGCCATACCAAACTTTGTGAGTCCATATCTGCTGAGGATCTCAGACTTCAGGGCATCATAGTCAGTAACCTGGTCAGGGCCCAGGTCCCGGACAGCATTCAGCGATTCCCCGGTTAGAAAGGGGGCTAACAGACCAACCCACTGTTGCTTGGGCCAGGCTTCCCTAGTGGCCGTGGCCTCAAATGCATGCAGGTATGCCTCAATGTCATCGGTAGCTCCCATCTTAGATATAAAGTCACTTGCCTTTATTGGGCGGGTATTTTGGACAACCCTCTGTCTCTGCAACTGCAATTCCTCTGCCTTCAGAAGGTTGGCTTTCTTTTGCTCCTCCAAGAGAGCCACGTTTGCTTGCATCTGGGCTTGCTGGCCAGCAACAAGGGCTTTCAATATGTCCTCCATTTCAGTCGGCGGGGAGCCTACGGCCAACTTGGAAAACTGGGTGATCAAACCTTCGGTATCCTCCTCTGACATGCACTATTAACGCTTGGCGTGCCCGTATTCTCCACCATCTGTGACGTCACGAGAGGCTACACAGCTTTCAGCGGGATTGCTCAAGTAGTGCAAGGAGACCAGGTTCAACCAAAACAAGGATTTTATTAAAGGTCTTGGGAAACTAACGAAAGTATAACACAATTCTGTTCTCTGGTGGCTCTTTAAGGGTTAACAGTTCAGGGATGTCTCTTCCACATCCAAAATCATAACTCTCCCTCGCTCAAATAACTTTTCCCCAGTCTTACTGTATTCCACGTTGCAGCTAGTGGCCAACCCAGCAAAACGTCCTTCCAAATGTCCCACACATATTTCCACAGGTGCATATATCCAAAGGTGAGTATTTCCCAAAGGTAAGTATCTCCAAATCCTTATATTCCTCATGGAAGTGGACGTGCAGCACTCTTGTCCTCCAGAGCCCAGGTTGGAGACTGTGTTTCTTCACAACCCACACACTCACCCTCAGTGCGTCTCTTCCCTTCAACAAACCTTCAGCTCATCAGCTCCTGATTTGTTTCAGCTGCGTGGGAAGCTTGGCCATAGAGGGGTGGAGTTCCCGACCATACCAGCAGATGGAGCCATAGCTGTCTGGGTTTGCAGCCATCTCAGGGGATGTAACGTCCCTCCAGGACACAGCCTCTCGTGACATCACAATATATATATTTTTTTTTTGGGGGGGTTGGGGTGGGGGGGGTAGAAGGATTACTTTATCCTATCCCAGGTATTCCTTAAAGAGGTGGGGTTTCAAATGTCTCCGGAAGGTGGTGAGTGACTCCGATGTCCTTGCGTCGTGAGGGAGCTTGTTCCACCATTGGGGTGCCAGAGCAGCGAACAGTTTTGACTGGGCTGAGCGGGAACTATGCTTCCACAGAGGTAGGGGAACCAGCAGGCCAGAGGTGGATGAACACAATGCCCTCGTTTGGGTGTAGGGACTGATCAGAGCCTGAAGGTACGGAGGTGCCGTTCCCCTCACAGCTCCGTAGGCAAGCACCATGGTCTTGTAGCAGATGCGAGCTTCAACTGGAAGCCAGTGGAGTGTGCGGAGGAGCGGGGTGACGTGAGAGAACTTGGGAAGGTTGAACACCAGACGGGCTGCGGCATTCTGGATGAGTTGTAGGGGTTTAATGGCACAGGCAGGGAGCCCAGCCAACAGCGAGTTGCAGTAATCCAGACGGGAGATGACAAGTGCCTGGATTAGGACCTGTGCCGCTTCCTGTGTAAGGCAGGGTCGTACTCTCCGAATGTTGTAGAGCATGAACCTACAGGATCGGGTCACCGCCTTGATGTTAGCAGAGAACGACAGGGTGTTGTCCAGGGTCACGCCAAGGCTCTTCGCACTCTGGGAGGAGGACACAACGGAGTTGTCAACCGTGATGGCGAGATCATGGAACAGGCAGTCCTTCCCCGGGAGGAAGAGCAGCTCCGTCTTGCCAAGGTTCAGCTTGAGGTGGTGATCCGTCATCCATACTGATATGTCTGCCAGACATGCAGAGATGCGATTCGCCACCTGGTTATCAGAAGGGGGAAAGGAGAAGATTAGTTGTGTGTCGTCTGCGTAGCAATGATAGGAGAGGCCATGTGAGGATATGACAGAGCCAAGTGACTTGGTGTATAGCGAGAATAGGAGAGGGTCTAGAACTGAGCCCTGGGGGATACCAGTGGTGAGAGCACGTGGTGCGGAGACAGCTTCTCGCCACGCCACTTGGTAGGAGCGACCGGTCAGGTAGGACGCAATCCAAGAGTGAGCCGCGCCGGAGATGCCCAGCTCGGAGAGGGTGGAGAGGAGGATCTGATGGTTCACAGTATCAAAGGCAGCAGACAGGTCTAGAAGGACAAGAGCAGAGGAGAGAGAGTTAGCTTTAGCAGTGCGGAGAGCCTCCGTGACACAGAGAAGAGCAGTCTCAGTTGAGTGACCAGTCTTGAAACCTGACTGGTTTGGATCAAGAAGGTCATTCTGAGAGAGATAGCAAGAGAGTTGGTTAAAGACGGCACCCTCAATAGTTTTGGAGAGAAAAGAAAGAAGGGATACTGGTCTGTAGTTGTTGACATCAGAGGGATCGAGTGTTGTTTTTTTTCTCTTGAAGACGGAAGGGACATAGCCAGAGGTCAAGGATGAGTTGATCAGCGAGGTGAGGTAAGGGAGAAGGTCACCGGAGATGGTCTGGAGAAGAGAGGAGGGGTCAAGCGGGCAGGTTGTTGGGCGGCCTGCCGTCACAAGTCGCAAGATTTTATCTGGAGAGAGAGGGGAGAAAGAAGTCAAAGCATAGGGTAGGGCAGTGTGAGCAGGACCAGCAGTGTCATTTGACTTAACAAACGAGGATCGGATGTCGTCAACCTTCTTTTCAAAATGGTTGACGAAGTCATCCACAGAGAGGGAGGAGGGGGGGAGATTCAGCAGGGAGGAGAATGTGGCAAAAAGCTTCCTAGGGTTGGAGGCAGATGCTTGGAATTTAGAGTGGTAGAAAGTGGCATTAGCAGCAGAAACAGATGAAGAAAATGGAGGGTGTGAAAAGATGCCAGGTCCGCAGGGAGTCTAGTTTTCTTCCATTTCCGCTCAGCTGCCCGGAGCTCTGTTCTGTGAGCTCGCAATGAGTCGTCAAGCCACGGAGCAGGAGGGGAGGACCGAGCCGGCCAGGAGGATAGGGGACATAGAGAGTCAAAGGATGCAGAAAGGGAGGAGAGGAGGGTTGAGGAGGCAGAATCAGGAGATTGGAGGGAGAAGGATTGAGCAGAGGGAAGAGATGATAGGATGGAAGAGGAGAGAGTAGCGGGAGAGAGAGAGAGAGCGAAGGTTGCGACGGCGCATTACCATCTGTGTAGGGGCAGAGTGAGTAGTGTTGGAGGAGAGCGAGAGAGAAAAGGATACAAAGTAGTGGTCGGAGACATGGAGGGGAGTTGCAGTGAGATTAGTAGAACAACAGCATCTAGTAAAGATGAGGTCAAGCGTATTGCCTGCCTTGTGAGTAGGGGGGGACGATGAGAGTGTGAGGTCAAAAGAGGAGAGGAGTGGAAATAAGGAGGCAGAGAGAAATGAGTCAAATGTAGACGTAGGGAGGTTGAAATCCCCCAGAACTGTGAGGGGTGAGCCATCCTCAGGAAAGGAACTTATCAAGGCGTCAAGCTTATTGATGAACTCTCCAAGGGAACCTGGAGGGCGATAGATGACAAGGATATTAAGCTTAAATGGGCTAGTGACTGTGACAGCATGGAATTCAAATGAGGAGATAGACAGATGGGTCAGGGGAAAAATTGAGAATGTCCACTTGGGAGAGATGAGGATTCCTGTGCCACCACCCCGCTGACCAGATGCTCTCGGGGTATGCGAGAACACATGGTCAGACGAGGAGAGAGCAGTAGGAGTAGCAGTGTTTTCAGTGGTAATCCATGTTTCCGTCAGCGCCAAGAAGTCGAGGGACTGGAGGGTAGCATAGGCTGAGATGAACTCTGCCTTGTTGGCAGCAGAACGGAAGTTCCAGAGGCTGCCTGAGACCTGGAACTCCACGTGGGTGGTGCGTGCAGGGACCACCAGGTTAGAGAGGCAGCAGCCACGCGGTGTGAGGTGTTTGTATAGCCTGTGCGGAGAGGAGAGAACAGGGATAGGCAGAGGCATAGTTGACAGGCTGCAGCAAATGGCTACAATAATGCAGAGGAGATCGGAATGAAATGAACTAAACATCTGGGAAAGGAGAGAGTGGGGCCTCCCTCACCACAACTCCCAAATATAACTCTCCAAACTTCCACCTCAGAAACTATAATTGTTGTAAACTACAGCGGTTCAATGTTTTCTAGGAATAGACTAACTTAGTTTATTCAGCTAGCTAACTAGGTACAGTATTATTCCGTGAAAATCGTCCGGCCACCTAGTCATAAGACGCCACAGCCAGCTAGCAAGCCGGACTCCAACAACACGGTTTAGCGCCAATACTCCGCCACAACAAATCACCAGTGTATCAACACGCAAGCAGATCGTTCGTGTCCGTGTCTAACGTTGTGGGTTAGTCCCGACAGCTTGAGCGAGTCCGTCGTCAACTTATTCAGCCAGTTAGTTAGCTAGAATAGTTAGCAAACTAGCTAGCCATTGCTTTCAGACAAAGAAGAACCCCTCCTTTCACGGCACGAACACACAGAGAGAGCCAAACTAACGTTAACTAGTCACCCATGTCCCGAATTCCTTGAACGACTCGGGCTACCAATATGTAAAAAACAAAACACAAACAAATGACAAATGTAGGTTATGACTTACCCCTAGCAGCTACTGTTAGCTAGCCAAGTGCAAAGCTAGCCACTGAATTGACTCAGCCAGTTCGCGTCTGTTCGCTAGGTCGTTCCAGCTATTGTTTACTAGTAGCTATCCAGGTAGCAACAAGCTAGCTAAATTTCAAGCACAGTAGCCACTTGCTACCTAACGTTAACGGTTCAGACAATGAGGTTAGAAAACAGCTGAATGGTAGGCAATTATTGTATGTAATTATTGTAGGCAGCCAGCTGGCGTAATTACAGGCACTCTCAGGCGTGAAACAACTATACCGTTGCTAATAGCTACTCGCCAGCTAGTTCAGGGGGGGGGGTTAATTAACCTACAATAATTACATACAACAACCCACGATAACTACCTACAATACCTAACTACAATCTAAATACATAGTTTAAGCCTTACTCGACAAAGCCCAAGCTATGTATAAAGCCAAGCTTACCCGACGACCTCCTCCTTCGACGAGTACAGCTTCTACTGATGTATCTCTATAATAACTCAAGGGACCTTGAGAATAATGTTTTATTAACACTGGCAGAGACAGCATGGTGCTGTGACCTTGAGAATAATGTTTTATTAACACTAACAGAGATATCATGGTGCTGTGACCTTGAGAATAATGTTGTATTAACACTGGCAGAGACAGCATGGTGCTGTGACCTTGAGAATAATGTTTTATTAACACTAACAGAGACATCATGGTGCTGTGACCATGAGAATAATGTTTTATTAACACTAACAGAGACATCATGGTGCTGTGACCTTGAGAATAATGTTTTATTAACACTAACAGAGACATCATGGTGCTGTGACCTTGAGAATAATGTTTTATTAACACTAACAGAGACATCATGGTGCTGTGACCTTGAGAATAATGTTTTATTAACACTAACAGAGACATCGTGGTGCTGGCTGATAAACTGTTCTGCTACTCTGTTACACCAGTTTGCCCTTTTGAGATATTGGCTCCATCCCAAATGGGACCCTATTCCCTATACAGTGTACGTATTTTGACCAGGGCCCATAGTGTTCTTGACTAAAGGAGTGCACTATGTAGGACACATGTCACCATTCGGGATGCAGTATTATTACTTTACTGCCACTACTAGTCTGGAGGAAAACAGTTTATTGACTGTAATAAAGGACACACTGTTCTGAACAGTATCTTCTCAAAGCGATCTCCCCATTCTGTCCTGTATGTCTACTCCCGAGTGGCGCGGTGGTCTCTAGCTGTGCCACTAGAGATCCTGGTTCGAATCCAGGCTCTGTCGTAGCCGGCCGCGACCGGGAGACCCATGAGGCGGCGCACAATTGGCCCAGCGTAGGGGAGGGAATGGCCGGCAGGGATGTAGCTCAGTTGGTAGAGCACGGCGTTTGCAACGCCAGGGTTGTGGGTTAGATTCCAGTATGAAAAATAAATAAAAATATACAGTGAGGGAAAAAAGTATTTGATCCCCTGCTGTTTTTGTACGTTTGCCCACTGACAAAGAAAGGATCAGTCTATCATTTTAATGGTAGGTTTATTTGAACAGTGAGAGACAGAATAACAACAAAAAAATCCAGAAAGACGCATGTCAAAAATGTTATAAATTGATTTGCATTTTAATGAGGGAAAAAAGTATTTGACCCCCTCTCAATCAGAAAGATTTCTGGCTCCCAGGTGTCTTTTATACAGGTAACGAGCTGAGATTAGGAGCACACTCTTAAAGGGAGTGCTCCTAATCTCAGCTTGTTACCTGTATAAAAGACACCTGTCCACAGAAGCAATCAAACAATGAGATTCTAAACTCTCCACCATGGCCAAGATCAAAGAGCTCTCCAAGGATGTCAGGGACAAGATTGTAGACCTACACAAGGCTGGAATGGGCTACAAGACCATCGCCAAGCAGCTTGGTGAGAAGGTGACAACCGTTGGTGCGATTATTCGCAAATGGAAGAAACACAAAATAACTGTCAATCTCCCTCGGCCTGGGGCTCCATGCAAGATCTCACCTGGTGGAGTTGCAATGATCATGAGAACGGTGAGGAATCAGCCCAGAACTACACGGGAGGATCTTGTCAATGATCTCAAGGCAGCTGGGACCATAGTCACCAAGAAAACAATTGGTAACACACTACGCCGTGAAGGACTGAAATCCTGCAGCGCCTGCAAGGTCCCCCTGCTCAAGAAAGCACATATACAGGCCCGTCTGAAGTTTGCCAATGAACATCTGAATGATTCAGAGGAGAACTGGGTGAAAGTGTTGTGGTCAGATGAGACCAAAATGGAGCTCTTTGGCATCAACTCAACTCGCCGTGTTTGGAGGAGGAGGAATGCTGCCTATGACCCCAAGAACACCATCCCCACCGTCAAACATGGAGGTGGAAACATTATGCTTTGGGGTGTTTTTCTGCTAAGGGGACAGGACAACTTCACCGCATCAAAGGGACGATGGGCCATGTACCGTCAAATCTTGGCTGAGAACCTCCTTCCCTCAGCCAGGGCATTGAAAATGGGTCGTGGATGGGTATTCCAGCAAGACAATCACCCAAAACACACGGCCAAGGCAACAAAGGAGTGGCTCAAGAAGAAGCATATTAAGGTCCTGGAGTGGCCTAGCCAGTCTCCAGACCTTAATCCCATAGAAAATCTGTGGAGGGAGCTGAAGGTTTGAGTTGCCAAACGTCAGCCTCGAAACCTTAATGACTTGGAGAAGATCTGCAAAGAGGAGTGGGACAAAATCCCTCCTGAGATGTGTGCAAACCTGGTGACCAACTACAAGAATCGTCTGACCTCTGTGATTGCCAACAAGGGTTTTGCCACCAAGTACTAAGTCATGTTTTGCAGAGGGGTCAAATACTTATTTCCCTCATTAAAATTCAAATCAATGTATAACATTTTTGACATGCGTTTTTCTGGATTTTGTTGTTGTTATTCTATCTCTCACTGTTCAAATAAACCTACCATTAAAATTATAGACTGATCATGTCTTTGTCAGTGGGCAAACGTACAAAATCAGCAGGGGATCAAATACTTTTTTCCCTCACTGTATGCACTCACTAACTGTAAGTCGCTCTGGATAAGAGCGTCTGCTAAATTACTAAAAATGTAAATGTACCGTCCAACAGTAATATCTCATGTTGTGTCTGCTGTTTCACAACAACAGCCGTTGTGTATAGTGTTGGACCGACTGGGGTCCATGCCATTGTACAAGGTGGTGGTGTGGTGTTCTGAGGGAAGGGATTCATGTTAAGCTTCCACTCTCCCTTTAACTTTTCTCCTGGCTGATAGTCTCACAGTCTAGTGTGTCGATATTGTTCATCTGTGCCAGCCATTCGCCAGAGCCACGGTAATGTTTCCTTGGAACAGAATGTGTTATTGTAGTGGTGGACACGGAGAGGAGAGCCTGACCGTGAGTTTAAGCCTCTTTGTGTGTGTTTGGATGGCTGGGAGACTGTCTAACCCACAGAGGGACAGAGAGACAGACAGAGGGACATACAGAGGGACAGAGAGACAGACAGAGGGACAGAGAGACAGACAGTGGAGCGGAGAGACAGACAGAGGGACAGAGAGAGACAGACAGAGAGACAGACAGAGAGACATACAGAGAGACAGACAGAAATACATACAGAGAGACATACAGAGAGACAGACAGAAATACATACAGAGAGACAGACAGAGAGACATACAGAGGGGCGGAGTCTTCTTCATCTTTCAGTCTGTCTACTGGTATCATTTAGCTGTTGATGCGTTTTTCCCTTTTCTTAATAGAGTAATTTTATTTTCTTGTAACTATTTTTCTTTGTGCTCCTGTCCTGCTACGTGTCATCTTCCAGCTCTGTGTTTCTGGGGCAGCTTTTGTTGAGATGTTTTTTTTACGTGTGGTCGATAACCTGTGGAAGTGATTTTTCTCTCACTGCTCCATTACGTTGCTCTTAGTGGTTTAATGTGACTCTGTCCTTCTAGGTCCCTCTCTCTTTATCTTCTCTCGATCTCTATCCCTCTCCCTCCCTCCCTCCCTTTCTCTCTCCCCCTCTCTCTCCTTCCCTCCCTCTCTCTCTCGCCACAGGGCTCTGGGCCTGCACATTTGTGGTGTTGGGGAGAACAGTCGTTCTGAGAGAGATGGGATCTTCCAGGACGACGAGTGCATTGTTAAAATCAATGATACAGCGTTAATGGACAAATCCTTTACCCATTAAGTAGCTCCGCTCTTTGATACCAGGCAGGGGCCTTTGTGTGGCCGTCTGCCTGCCTGTCTGTCGCTGACAGTCACAGAGTGTGTCCCAAATAGAAACATATTCCGTATATCCCTACAGGCCCTGGTGAAAAGTAGTGCACTATATAGGGAATAGGGTTCCATTTGGGACGCAACCTTTGTTGTTAATCTGGGGTGTAGTGTGTTTTTATATCTCCAGACCTGACCTCTCTCTCTCCCTCTCCCTCTCCCTCTCCCGCTCCCTCTCCCTCTCCCCTCTCTCTCTCTCTCTCTCTCTCTCTCTCTCTCTCTCTCTCTCTCTCTCTCTCTCTCTCTCTCTCTCTCTCTCTCTCTCTCTCTCTCTCTCTCTCTCTCTCTCTGTCTCTGTCTTGCCTCTCTCTCTCTCTCTCTCTCTCTCTCTCTCTCTCTCTCTCTCTCTCTCTCTCTCTCTCTCTCTCTCTCTCTCTCTCTCTGTCTCTGTCTTGTCTCTCTCTCTCTCTCTCTCTCTCTCTCTCTCTCTCTCTCTCTCTCTCTCTCTCTCTCTCTCTCTCTCTCTCTCTGTCTGTCTCTGTCTTGCTCTCTCTCTCTCTCTCTCTCTCTCTCTCTCTCTCTCTCTCTCTCTCTCTCTCTCTCTCTCTCTCTCTCTCCCCCTCTCTCTCCCTCTCCCTCTCCCTCTCCCTCGCTCTCGCTCTCGCTCTCTCTCTCCCCCTCTCCCCCTCTTTCTTTCAGCACTATCTGGCTTGTATAAAAGAATTGGCTGTTTTTCTCTCTGTGTGTTGTCCCATTGTTGTGGGGGAATGGCTCCGTTTACGGCTATCTCAATATTGGACAGACATCAGAGGGAGAGCGCAGAGCTGCTGTAGCCATTTAAACAGATGTTAGGACAGGAGCTAAGCCAATCGTGTGTGTGTGTGTGTGTGTGTGTAATGTGTGTGTGTGTGTGTGTATGTGTGTGTAATGTGTGTGTGTGTGTGTGTGTGTGTGTGGGTAATGTGTGTGTGGGCCCCGTGTAGCTCAGTTGGTAGAGCATGGCGCTTGCAACGCCAGGGTTTTGGGTTCGATTCCCATGGGGTGCCAGTATGAAAAAATAAAAATAAAAATGTATGCACTCACTAACTGTAAGTCGCTCTGGATAAGAGCGTCTGCTAAATGACTAAAATGTAAATGTGTGTTAAGGTTGGGCGATGTCAACCTTTGTCCTATTGTGATTATGTACTCATAAAAGATCTGATATACGATGGTATCGCCCCTTATTGGCCAAACCCAAAACTCTCTTCACTACTCAAACAAGACAGGCTGATACATTGTTTACAAATCATAACCAATCATAATTTTACAAAAGTTTAAATGTAGCTAATTAAACCAATCATATGACAGGCACACAACCAATCCCTTTTTTCGTAAAAAGCAACACCACTGGGTCTACTAACTACAGCAACACCACTAGGTCTACTAACTACAGCAACACCACTAGGTCTACTAACTACAGCAACACCACTAGGTCTAATAACTACAGCAACACCACTAGGTCTACTAGCTACAGCAACACCACTAGGTCTACTAACTACAGCAACACCACTAGGTCTACTAACTACAGCAACACCACTAGGTCTACTAACTACAGCAACACCACTAGAACCACTAACTACAGCAACACCACTAGGTCTAGTAACTACAGCAACACCACTAGAACCACTAACTACGGCAACACCACTAGAACCACTAACTACAGCAACACCACTAGAACCACTAACTACAGCAACACCACTAGAACCACTAACTACAGCAACACCACTAGAACCACTAACTACAGCAACACCACTAGGTCTACTAACTACAGCAACACCACTAGGTCTACTAACTACAGCAACACCACTGGGTCTACTAACTACAGCAACACCACTAGGTCTACTAACTACAGCAACACCACTAGGTCTACTAACTACAGCAACACCACTAGAACCACTAACTACAGCAACACCACTAGAACCACTAACTACAGCAACACCACTAGGTCTACTAACTACAGCAATACCACCAGGTCTACTAACTACAGCAACACATCTAGAACCACTAACTACAGCAACACCACTAGGTCTACTAACTACAGCAACACCACTAGAACCACTAAGTATAGCAACACCACTATAACCACTAACTACAGCAACACCACTAGGTCTACTAACTACAGCAACACCACTAGGTCTAATAACTACAGCAACACCCCTAGAACCACTAACTACAGCAACACCACTAGGTCTACTAACTACAGCAACACCACTAGAACCACTAACTACAGCAACACCACTAGGTCTACTAACTACAGCAACACCACTAGAACCACTAACTACAGCAACACCACTAGGTCTACTAACTACAGCAACACCACTAGAACCACTAACTACAGCAACACCACTAGGTCTACTAGCTACAGCAACACCACTAGGTCTACTAACTACAGCAACACCACTAGGTCTACTAACTACAGCAACACCACTAGAACCACTAACTACAGCAACACCACTAGGTCTACTAACTACAGCAACACCACTAGGTCTACTAACTACAGCAACACCACTAGGTCTACTAACTACAGCAACACCACTAGGTCTACTAACTACAGCAACACCACTAGGTCTACTAACTACAGCAACACCACTAGGTCTACTAACTACAGCAACACCACTAGGTCTACTAACTACAGCAACATCACTAGGTCTACTAACTGCAGCAACACCACTAGAACCACTAACTACAGCAACACCACTAGGTTTACTAACTACAGCAACACCAATAGGTCTACTAACTACAGCAACACCACTAGAACCACTAACTACAGCAACACCACTAGGTCTAATAACTACAGCAACACCACTAGGTCTACTAACTACAGCAACACCACTAGAACCACTAACTACAGCAACACCACTAGGTCTACTAACTACAGAAACACCACTAGGTCTAGTAACTACAGCAACACAACTAGAACCACTAACTACAGCAACACCACTAGGTCTACTAACTACAGCAACACCACTAGAACCACTAACTACAGCAACACCACTAGGTCTACTAACTACAGCAACACCACAAGGTCTAATAACTACAGCAACACCACTAGGTCTACTAGCTACAGCAACACCACTAGAACCACTAACTACAGCAACACCACTAGGTCTACTAACTACAGCACACCACTAGGTCTACTAACTACAGCAACACCACTAGAACCACTAACTACAGCAACACCACTAGAACCACTAACTACAGCAACACCACTAGGTCTACTAACTACAGCAACACCATTAGAACCACTAACTACAGCAACACCACTAGGTCTACTAACTACAGCAACACCACTAGGTCTAGTAACTACAGCAACACCACTAGAACCACTAACTACAGCAACACCACTAGGTCTACTAACTACAGCAACACCACTAGGTCTAATAACTACAGCAACACCACTAGGTCTACTAACTACAGCAACACCACTAGAACCAATAACTACAGCAACACCACTAGGTCTACTAACGACAGCAACACCACTAGAACCACTAACTACAGCAACACCACTAGGTCTACTAACTACAGCAACACCACTAGAACCACTAACTACAGCAACACCACTAGGTCTACTAACTACAGCAACACCACTAGGTCTACTAACTACAGCAACACCACTAGGTCTACTAACTACAGCAACACCACTAGGTCTACTAACTACAGCAACACCACTAGGTCTACTAACTACAGCAACACCACTAGGTCTACTAACTACAGCAACACCACTAGAACCACTAAGTACAGCAACACCACTAGAACCACTAACTACAGCAACACCACTAGGTCTACTAACTACAGCAACACCACTAGGTCTAATAACTACAGCAACACCCCTAGAACCACTAACTACAGCAACACCACTAGGTCTACTAACTACAGCAACACCACTAGAACCACTAACTACAGCAACACCACTAGGTCTACTAACTACAGCAACACCACTAGGTCTACTAACTACAGCAACACCACTAGAACCACTAACTACAGCAACACCACTAGGTCTACTAACTACAGCAACACCACTAGGTCTACTAACTACAGCAACACCACTAGAACCACTAACTACAGCAACACCACTAGGTCTACTAACTACAGCAACACCACTAGGTCTACTAACTACAGCAACACCACTAGGTCTACTAACTACAGCAACACCACTAGGTCTACTAACTACAGCAACACCACTAGGTCTACTAACTACAGCAACACCACTAGGTCTACTAACTACAGCAACACCACTAGGTCTACTAACTACAGCAACACCACTAGAACCACTAACTACAGCAACACCACTAGGTCTACTAACTACAGCAACACCACTAGGTCTACTAACTACAGCAACACCACTAGAACCACTAACTACAGCAACACCACTAGGTCTACTAACTACAGCAACACCACTAGGTCTACTAACTACAGCAACACCACTAGGTCTACTAACTACAGCAACACCACTAGGTCTACTAACTACAGCAACACCAATAGGTCTACTAACTACAGCAACACCACTAGGTCTACTAACTACAGCAACACCACTAGGTCTACTAACTACAGCAACACCACTAGGTCTACTAACTGCAGCAACACCACTAGAACCACTAACTACAGCAACACCACTAGGTCTACTAACTACAGCAACACCAATAGGTCTACTAACTACAGCAACACCACTAGAACCACTAACTACAGCAACACCACTAGGTCTAATAACTACAGCAACACCACTAGGTCTACTAACTACAGCAAAACCACTAGAACCACTAACTACAGCAACACCACTAGGTCTACTAACTACAGAAACACCACTAGGTCTAGTAACTACAGCAACACCACTAGAACCACTAACTACAGCAACACCACTAGGTCTACTAACTACAGCAACACCACTAGAACCACTAACTACAGCAACACCACTAGGTGTACTAACTACAGCAACACCACTAGGTCTACTAACTACAGCAACACCACTAGGTCTACTAGCTACAGCAACACCACTAGAACCACTAACTACAGCAACACCACTAGGTCTACTAACTACAGCAACACCACTAGGTCTACTAACTACAGCAACACCACTAGAACCACTAACTACAGCAACACCACTAGGTCTACTAACTACAGCAACACCACTAGGTCTACTAATTACAGCAACACCACTAGAACCACTAACTACAGCAACACCACTAGAACCACTAACTACAGCAACACCACTAGAACCACTAACTACAGCAACACCACTAGAACCACAAACTACAGCAACACCACTAGGTCTACTAACTACAGCAACACCACTAGGTCTACTAACTACAGCAACACCACTAGAACCACTAACTACAGCAACACCACTAGGTCTACTAACTACAGCAACACCACTAGGTCTACTAACTACAGCAACACCACTAGAACCACTAACTACAGCAACACCACTAGGTCTACTAACTACAGAAACACCACTAGGTCTACTAACTACAGCAACACCACTAGAACCACTAACTACAGCAACACCACTAGAACCACTAACTACAGCAACACCACTAGAACCACTAACTACAGCAACACCACTAGGTCTAATAACTACAGCAACACCACTAGAACCACTAACTACAGCAACACCACTAGGTCTACTAACTACAGCAACACCACTAGGTCTACTAACTACAGCAACACCACTAGGTCTACTAACTACAGCAACACCACTATAACCACTAACTACAGCAACACCACTAGGTCTACTAACTACAGAAACACCACTAGGTCTACTAACTACAGCAACACCACTAGAACCACTAACTACAGCAACACCACTAGGTCTACTAACTACAGCAACACCACTAGGTCTACTAACTACAGCAACACCACTAGGTCTACTAACTACAGCAACACCACTAGGTTAACTAACTACAGCAACACCATTAGAACCACTAACTACAGCAACACCACTAGAACCACTAACTACAGCAACACCACTAGGTCTACTAACTACAGCAACACCACTAGGTCTACTAACTACAGCAACACCACTAGGTATAATAACTACAGCAACACCACTAGGTCTACTAACTACAGCAACACCACTAGGTCTACTAACTACAGCAACACCACTAGAACCACTAACTACAGCAACACCACTAGGTCTACTAACTACAGCAACACCACTAGGTCTAATAACTACAGCAACACCACTAGGTCTACTAACTACAGCAACACCACTAGAACCAATAACTACAGCAACACCACTAGGTCTACTAACGACAGCAACACCACTAGAACCACTAACTACAGCAACACCACTAGGTCTACTAACTACAGCAACACCACTAGAACCACTAACTACAGCAACACCACTAGGTCTACTAACTACAGCAACACCACTAGGTCTACTAACTACAGCAACACCACTAGGTCTACTAACTACAGCAACACCACTAGGTCTACTAACTACAGCAACACCACTAGGTCTACTAACTACAGCAACACCACTAGGTCTACTAACTACAGCAACACCACTAGAACCACTAAGTACAGCAACACCACTAGAACCACTAACTACAGCAACACCACTAGGTCTACTAACTACAGCAACACCACTAGGTCTAATAACTACAGCAACACCCCTAGAACCACTAACTACAGCAACACCACTAGGTCTACTAACTACAGCAACACCACTAGAACCACTAACTACAGCAACACCACTAGGTCTACTAACTACAGCAACACCACTAGGTCTACTAACTACAGCAACACCACTAGAACCACTAACTACAGCAACACCACTAGGTCTACTAACTACAGCAACACCACTAGGTCTACTAACTACAGCAACACCACTAGAACCACTAACTACAGCAACACCACTAGGTCTACTAACTACAGCAACACCACTAGGTCTACTAACTACAGCAACACCACTAGGTCTACTAACTACAGCAACACCACTAGGTCTACTGACTACAGCAACACCACTAGGTCTACTAACTACAGCAACACCACTAGGTCTACTAACTACAGCAACACCACTAGGTCTACTAACTACAGCAACACCACTAGAACCACTAACTACAGCAACACCACTAGGTCTACTAACTACAGCAACACCACTAGGTCTACTAACTACAGCAACACCACTAGAACCACTAACTACAGCAACACCACTAGGTCTACTAACTACAGCAACACCACTAGGTCTACTAACTACAGCAACACCACTAGGTCTACTAACTACAGCAACACCACTAGGTCTACTAACTACAGCAACACCAATAGGTCTACTAACTACAGCAACACCACTAGGTCTACTAACTACAGCAACACCACTAGGTCTACTAACTACAGCAACACCACTAGGTCTACTAACTGCAGCAACACCACTAGAACCACTAACTACAGCAACACCACTAGGTCTACTAACTACAGCAACACCAATAGGTCTACTAACTACAGCAACACCACTAGAACCACTAACTACAGCAACACCACTAGGTCTAATAACTACAGCAACACCACTAGGTCTACTAACTACAGCAAAACCACTAGAACCACTAACTACAGCAACACCACTAGGTCTACTAACTACAGAAACACCACTAGGTCTAGTAACTACAGCAACACCACTAGAACCACTAACTACAGCAACACCACTAGGTCTACTAACTACAGCAACACCACTAGAACCACTAACTACAGCAACACCACTAGGTGTACTAACTACAGCAACACCACTAGGTCTACTAACTACAGCAACACCACTAGGTCTACTAGCTACAGCAACACCACTAGAACCACTAACTACAGCAACACCACTAGGTCTACTAACTACAGCAACACCACTAGGTCTACTAACTACAGCAACACCACTAGAACCACTAACTACAGCAACACCACTAGGTCTACTAACTACAGCAACACCACTAGGTCTACTAATTACAGCAACACCACTAGAACCACTAACTACAGCAACACCACTAGAACCACTAACTACAGCAACACCACTAGAACCACTAACTACAGCAACACCACTAGAACCACAAACTACAGCAACACCACTAGGTCTACTAACTACAGCAACACCACTAGGTCTACTAACTACAGCAACACCACTAGAACCACTAACTACAGCAACACCACTAGGTCTACTAACTACAGCAACACCACTAGGTCTACTAACTACAGCAACACCACTAGAACCACTAACTACAGCAACACCACTAGAACCACTAACTACAGCAACACCACTAGGTCTAATAACTACAGCAACACCACTAGAACCACTAACTACAGCAACACCACTAGGTCTACTAACTACAGCAACACCACTAGGTCTACTAACTACAGCAACACCACTAGGTCTACTAACTACAGCAACACCACTAGAACCACTAACTACAGCAACACCACTAGGTCTACTAACTACAGAAACACCACTAGGTCTACTAACTACAGCAACACCACTAGAACCACTAACTACAGCAACACCACTAGGTCTACTAACTACAGCAACACCACTAGGTCTACTAACTACAGCAACACCACTAGGTCTACTAACTACAGCAACACCACTAGGTTAACTAACTACAGCAACACCATTAGAACCACTAACTACAGCAACACCACTAGAACCACTAACTACAGCAACACCACTAGGTCTACTAACTACAGCAACACCACTAGGTCTACTAACTACAGCAACACCACTAGGTATAATAACTACAGCAACACCACTAGGTCTACTAACTACAGCAACACCACTAGGTCTACTAACTACAGCAACACCACTAGAACCACTAACTACAGCAACACCACTAGGTCTACTAACTACAGAAACACCACTAGGTCTACTAACTACAGCAACACAACTAGAATCACTAACTACAGCAACACCACTAGGTCTACTAACTACAGCAACACCACTAGGTCTACTAACTACAGCAACACCCCTAGGTCTACTAACTACAGCAACACCACTAGGTTAACTAACTACAGCAACACCATTAGAACCACTAACTACAGCAACACCACTAGAACCACTAACTACAGCAACACCACTAGGTCTACTAACTACAGCAACACCACTAGGTCTACTAACTACAGCAACACCACTAGGTCTAATAACTACAGCAACACCACTAGAACCACTAACTACAGCAACACCACTAGGTCTAATAACTACAGCAACACCACTAGGTCTACTAGCTACAGCAACACCACTAGAACCACTAACTACAGCAACACCACTAGGTCTACTAACTACAGCAACACCACTAGAACCACTAACTACAGCAACACCACTAGGTCTAATAACTACAGCAACACCACTAGGTCTACTAACTACAGCAACACCACTAGGTCTACTAACTACAGCAACACCACTAGAACCACTAACTACAGCAACACCACTAGGTCTACTAACTACAGCAACACCACTAGAACCACTAACTACAGCAACACCACTAGGTCTACTAACTACAGCAACACCACTAGGTCTACTAACTACAGCAACACCACTAGGTCTAATAACGACAGCAACACCACTAGAACCACTAACTACAGCAACACCACTAGGTATACTAACTACAGCAACACCACTAGGTCTACTAACTACAGCAACACCACTAGAACAACTAACTACAGCAACACCACTAGGTCTACTAACTACAGCAACACCACTAGGTCTACTAACTACAGCAACACCACTAAGTCTACTAACTACAGCAACACCACTAGGTCTACTAACTACAGCAACACCACTAGGTCTACTAACTACAGCAACACCACTAGGTCTACTAACTACAGCAACACCACTAGGTCTACTAACTACAGCAACACCACTAGGTCTACTAACTACAGCAACACCACTAGAACCACTAACTACAGCAACACCACTAGAACCACTAACTACAGCAACACCACTAGGTCTACTAACTACAGCAACACCACTAGAACCACTAACTACAGCAACACCACTAGGTCTAGTAACTACAGCAACACCACTAGAACCACTAACTACAGCAACACCACTAGAACCACTAACTACAGCAACACCACTAGGTCTACTAACTACAGCAACACCACTAGAACCACTAACTACAGCAACACCACTAGAACCACTAACTACAGCAACACCACTAGGTCTACTAACTACAGCAACACCACTAGGTCTAGTAACTACAGCAACATCACTAGGTCTACTAACTACAGCAACACCACTAGGTCTACTAACTACAGCAACACCACTAGAACCACTAAATACAGCAACACCACTAGGTCTAATAACTACAGCAACACCACTAGGTCTACTAACTACAGCAACACCTCTAGGTCTACTAACTACAGCAATACCACTAGGTCTACTAACTACAGCAACACCACTAGGTCTACTAACTACAGCAACACCACTAGAACCACTAAGTACAGCAACACCACTAGGTCTACTAACGACTGCAACACCACTAGAACTACTAACTACAGCAACACCACTAGGTCTACTAGCTACAGCAACACCACTAGGTCTACTAACTACAGAAACACCACTAGAACCACTAACTACAGCAACACCACTAGGTCTACTAACTACAGCAACACCACTAGGTCTACTAACTACAGCAACACCACTAGGTTAACTAACTACAGCAACACCACTAGGTCTACTAACTACAGCAACACCACTAGGTCTACTAACTACAGCAACACCACTAGGTCTACTAGCTACAGCAACACCACTAGGTCTAGTAACTACAGCAACACCACTAGGTCTACTAACTACAGCAACACCACTAGGTCTACTAGCTACAGCAACACCACTAGAACCACTAACTACAGCAACACCACTAGGTCTACTAACTACAGCAACACCACTAGGTCTACTAACTACAGCAACACCACTAGAACCACTAACTACAGCAACACCACTAGGTCTACTAACTACAGCAACACCACTAGGTCTACTAATTACAGCAACACCACTAGAACCACTAACTACAGCAACACCACTAGAACCACTAACTACAGCAACACCACTAGAACCACTAACTACAGCAACACCACTAGAACCACAAACTACAGCAACACCACTAGGTCTACTAACTACAGCAACACCACTAGGTCTACTAACTACAGCAACACCACTAGAACCACTAACTACAGCAACACCAATAGGTCTACTAACTACAGCAACACCACTAGGTCTACTAACTACAGCAACACCACTAGAACCACTAACTACAGCAACACCACTAGGTCTACTAACTACAGAAACACCACTAGGTCTACTAACTACAGCAACACCACTAGAACCACTAACTACAGCAACACCACTAGAACCACTAACTACAGCAACACCACTAGAACCACTAACTACAGCAACACCCCTAGGTCTAATAACTACAGCAACACCACTAGAACCACTAACTACAGCAACACCACTAGGTCTACTAACTACAGCAACACCACTAGGTCTAGTAACTACAGCAACACCACTAGGTCTACTAACTACAGCAACACCACTAGAACTACTAACTACAGCAACACCACTAGGTCTACTAACTACAGAAACACCACTAGGTCTACTAACTACAGCAACACCACTAGAACCACTAACTACAGCAACACCACTAGGTCTACTAACTACAGCAACACCACTAGGTCTACTAACTACAGCAACACCACTAGGTCTACTAACTACAGCAACACCACTAGGTTAACTAACTACAGCAACACCATTAGAACCACTAACTACAGCAACACCACTAGAACCACTAACTACAGCAACACCACTAGGTCTACTAACTACAGCAACACCACTAGGTCTACTAACTACAGCAACACCACTAGGTCTAATAACTACAGCAACACCACTAGGTCTACTAACTACAGCAACACCACTAGGTCTACTAACTACAGCAACACCACTAGAACCACTAACTACAGCAACACCACTAGGTCTACTAACTACAGAAACACCACTAGGTCTACTAACTACAGCAACACAACTAGAATTACTAACTACAGCAACACCACTAGGTCTACTAACTACAGCAACACCACTAGGTCTACTAACTACAGCAACACCCCTAGGTCTACTAACTACAGCAACACCACTAGGTTAACTAACTACAGCAACACCATTAGAACCACTAACTACAGCAACACCACTAGAACCACTAACTACAGCAACACCACTAGGTCTACTAACTACAGCAACACCACTAGGTCTACTAACTACAGCAACACCACTAGGTCTAATAACTACAGCAACACCACTGGAACCACTAACTACAGCAACACCACTAGGTCTAATAACTACAGCAACACCACTAGGTCTACTAGCTACAGCAACACCACTAGAACCACTAACTACAGCAACACCACTAGGTCTACTAACTACAGCAACACCACTAGAACCACTAACTACAGCAACACCACTAGGTCTAATAACTACAGCAACACCACTAGGTCTACTAACTACAGCAACACCACTAGGTCTACTAACTACAGCAACACCACTAGAACCACTAACTACAGCAACACCACTAGGTCTACTAACTACAGCAACACCACTAGAACCACTAACTACAGCAACACCACTAGGTCTACTAACTACAGCAACACCACTAGGTCTACTAACTACAGCAACACCACTAGGTCTAATAACTACAGCAACACCACTAGAACCACTAACTACAGCAACACCACTAGGTCTACTAACTACAGCAACACCACTAGGTCTACTAACTACAGCAACACCACTAGAACAACTAACTACAGCAACACCACTAGGTCTACTAACTACAGCAACACCACTAGGTCTACTAACTACAGCAACACCACTAAGTCTACTAACTACAGCAACACCACTAGGTCTACTAACTACAGCAACACCACTAGGTCTACTAACTACAGCAACACCACTAGGTCTACTAACTAAAGCAACACCACTAGGTCTACTAACTACAGCAACACCACTAGGTCTACTAACTACAGCAACACCACTAGAACCACTAACTACAGCAACACCACTAGAACCACTAACTACAGCAACACCACTAGGTCTACTAACTACAGCAACACCACTAGAACCACTAACTACAGCAACACCACTAGGTCTAGTAACTACAGCAACACCACTAGAACCACTAACTACAGCAACACCACTAGAACCACTAACTACATTAACACCACTAGGTCTACTAACTACAGCAACACCACTAGAACCACTAACTACAGCAACACCACTAGAACCACTAACTACAGCAACACCACTAGGTCTACTAACTACAGCAACACCACTAGGTCTAGTAACTACAGCAACATCACTAGGTCTACTAACTACAGCAACACCACTAGGTCTACTAACTACAGCAACACCACTAGAACCACTAAATACAGCAACACCACTAGGTCTAATAACTACAGCAACACCACTAGGTCTACTAACTACAGCAACACCTCTAGGTCTACTAACTACAGCAATACCACTAGGTCTACTAACTACAGCAGCACCACTAGGTCTACTAACTACAGCAACACCACTAGAACCACTAAGTACAGCAACACCACTAGGTCTACTAACGACTGCAACACCACTAGAACTACTAACTACAGCAACACCACTAGGTCTACTAGCTACAGCAACACCACTAGGTCTACTAACTACAGAAACACCACTAGAACCACTAACTACAGCAACACCACTAGGTCTACTAACTACAGCAACACCACTAGGTCTACTAACTACAGCAACACCACTAGGTTAACTAACTACAGCAACACCACTAGGTCTACTAACTACAGCAACACCACTAGGTCTACTAACTACAGCAACACCACTAGAACTACTAACTACAGCAACACCACTAGGTCTACTAACTACAGCAACACCACTAGAACCACTAACTACAGCAACACCACTAGGTCTAATAACTACAGCAACACCACTAGGTCTACTAACTACAGCAACACCACTAGAACCACTAACTACAGCAACACCACTAGGTCTACTAACTACAGCAACACCACTAGGTCTACTAACTACAGCAACACCACTAGGTCTACTAACTACAGCAACACCACTAGGTCTACTAACTACAGCAACACCACTAGGTCTACTAACTACAGCAACACCACTAGAACCACTAAATACAGCAACACCACTAGAACCACAAACTACAGCAACACCACTAGAACCACTAACTACAGCAACACCACTAGGTCTACTAGCTACAGCAACACCACTAGGTCTACTAACTACAGCAACACCCCTAGAACCACAAACTACAGCAACACCACTAAAACCACTAACTACAGCAACACCACTAGGTCTACTAACTACAGCAACACCACTAGGTCTACTAACTACAGCAACACCACTAGAACCACTAACTACAGCAACACCACTAGAACCACAAACTACAGCAACACCACTAGAAAAACTAACTACAGCAACACCACTAGGTCTACTAGCTACAGCAACACCACTAGGTCTACTAACTACAGCAACACCACTAGAACCACAAACTACAGCAACACCACTAGAACCACTAACTACAGCAACACCACTAGGTCTACTAACTACAGCAACACCACTAGGTCTACTAACTACAGCAACACCACTAGGTCTACTAACTACAGCAACACCACTAGAACCACTAACTACAGCAACACCACTAGAACCACTAACTACAGCAACACCACTAGAACCACTAACTACAGCAACACCACTAGAACCACTAACTACAGCAACACCACTAGGTCTACTAACTACAGCAACACCACTAGGTCTACTAACTACAGCAACACCACTAGGTCTAGTAACTACAGCAACACCACTAGAACCACTAACTACAGCAACACCACTAGAACCACTAACTACAGCAACACCACTAGAACCACTAACTACAGCAACACCACTAGGTCTAGTAACTACAGCAACACCACTAGAACCACTAACTACAGCAACACCACTAGAACCACTAACTACAGCAACACCACTAGAACCACTAACTACAGCAACACCACTAGGTCTACTAACTACAGCAACACCACTAGGTCTACTAACTACAGCAACACCACTAGGTCTACTAACTACAGCAACACCACTAGAACCACTAACTACAGCAACACCACTAGAACCACTAACTACAGCAACACCACTAGAACCACTAACTATCAGCCGTACTTCACAGGCAACAGGTGGCAACCCCAGCCGGTCAACAGGCAGAGCTAACTGAGCTAGTGATTAAATGTAACACCTCTTACTGCATTGTTAAAATGGAGATGGCTTTTATCAAATTCAGACCCATGTTACTCACCCAGAAAAATTATGGATTACAAGGAGGTGTCCTGCACAAATATTATTGGCACATGAGGGATCTCCTCCCAGACCTGGACTAAAGCATCCGCCAACTCCTGGACAGTCTGTGGTGCAACGTGGCGTTGGTGGATGGAGCGAGACATGATGTCCCAGATGTGCTCAATTGGATTCATGTATGGGGAACGGGCGGGCCAGTCCATAGCATCAATGCCTTCCTCTTGCAGGGACTGCTGACACACTCCAGCCACATGAGGTCTAGCATTGTCTTGCATTAGGAGGAACCCAGGGCCAACCGCACCAGCATATGGTCTCACAAGGGGTCTGAGGATCTCATCTCGGTACCTAATGGCAGTCAGGCTACCTCTGGCGAGCACATGGAGGGCTGTGCGGCCCCCCAAAGAAATGCCACCCCACACCATGACTGACCCACCGCGAAACCGGTCACGCTGAAGGATGTTGCAGGCAGCAGAACGTTCTCCACGGCGTCTCCAGACTCTGTCACGTCTGTCACATGTGCTCAGTGTGAACCTGCTTTCATCTGTGAAGAGCACAGGGCGCCAGTGGCGAATTTGCCAATCTTGGTGTTCTCTGGCAAATGCCAAACGTCCTGCACGGTGTTGGGCTGTAAGCACAACCCCCACCTGTGGATGTCGGGCCCTCATACCACCCTCATGGAGTCTGTTTCTGACCGTTTGAGCAGACACATGCACATTTGTGGCCTGCTGGAGGTCATTTTGCAGGGCTCTGGCAGTGCTCCTCCTGCTCCTCCTTGCACAAAGGCGGAGGTAGCAGTCCTGCTGCTGGGTTGTTGCTCTCCTACGGCCTCCTCCACGTCTCCTGATGTACTGGCCTGTCTCCTGGTAGCGCCTCCATGCTCTGGACACTACGCTGACAGACACAGCAAACCTTCTTGCCACAGCTCGCATTGATGTGCCATCCTGGATGAGCTGCGCTACCTGAGCCACTTGTGTGGGTTGTAGACTCCGTCTCATGCTACCACTAGAGTGAAAGCACCACCAGCATTCAAAAGTGACCAAAACATCAGCCAGGAAGCATAGGAACTGAGATGTGGTCTGTGGTCACCACCTGCAAAACCAGTCCTTTATTGGGGGTGTCTTGCTAATTGCCTATAATTTCCACCTGTTGTCTATTCCATTTGCACAACAGCATGTGACATTTATTGTCAATCAGTGTTGCTTCCTAAGTGGACAGTTTGATTTCACAGAAGTGTGATTGACTTGGAGTTACATCGTGTTGTTTAAGTGTTCCCTTTATTTTTTTGAGCAGTGTATATATATACAGTTGAAGTCGGAAGTTTACATACACTTAGGTTGGAGTCATTAAAACTCGTTTTTCAACCACTCCACACATTTCTTGTTAACAAACTATAGTTTTCGCAAGTCGGTTAGGACATCTACTTTGTGCATGACACAAGTATTTTTCCAATATTTGTTTACAGACAGATTATTTCACTTATAATTCACTATATCACAATTCCAGTGGGTCAGAAGTTTACATTCACTTGACTGAAGTTGACTGTGCCTTTAAACAGCTTGGAAAATTCCAGAAAATGATGTCATCATTTTCTGGAATTTTCCAAGCTGTTTAAAGGCACAGTCAATTTAGTGGTTTAGAAGCTTCTGATAGGCTAATTGACATCATTTGAGTCAATTGGAGGTGTAGCTGTGGATGTATTTCAAGGCATACCTTCAAACTCAGTGCCTCTTTGCTTGACATCATGGGGAAATCAAAAGAAATCAGCCAGAACCTCAGAAAAAAAATTGTAGACCTCCACAAGTCTGGTTCATCCTTGGGAGCAATTTCCAAACACCTGAAGGAACCACGTTCATCTGTACAAACAATAGTACGCAAGTATAAACACCATGGGACCACGCAGCCGTCATACCGCTCAGGAAGGAGACGCGTTCTGTCTCCTAGAGATTAACGTACTTTGGTGCGAAAAGTGCAAATCAATCCCAGAACAACAGCAAAGGACCTAGTGAAGATGCTGGAGGAAACAGTTACAAAAGTATCTATATCCACAGTAAAACGAGTACTATATCAAAATAACCTGAAAGGCCGCTCAGCAAGGAAGAAGCCACTGCTCCAAAGCATCCATAAAAAAGCCAGACTACGGTTTGCAACTGCACATGGGGACAAAGATTGTACTTTTTGGAGAAATGTCCTCTGGTCTGATGAAAAATATATATAACTGTTTGGCCATAATGACCATCGTTATGTTTGGAGGAAAAAGGGGGTGCCTTGCAAGCCGAAGAACACCATCCCAACCGTGAAGCACGGGGGTGGCAGCATCATGCTGTGGGGGTGCTTTGCTGCAGGAGGGACTGGTGCACTTCACAAAATAGATGGCTTCATGACGAAGGAAAATTTTGTGGATATATTGAAGCAACATCTCAAGGCATCAGTCAGGAAGTTAAAGCTTGGTCGCAAATGGGTCTTCCAAATGGACAATGACCCCCAGCATACTTCCAAAGTTGTGGCAACAAAGTCAAGGTATTGGAGTGGCCATCACAAAGCCCTGACCTCAATCCTATAGAAAATGTGTGGGCAGAACTGAAAAAGAGTGCGCGAGCAAGGAGGGCTACAAACCTGACTCAGTTACACCAGCTCTGTCAGGAGGAATGGGCCAGAATTCAGGACTTTGTACTGTCCTGCTGTGTACTGTCTGCTGTGTACTGTCCTGCTGTGTCCTGTCCTGCTGTCCTGCTGTGTACTGTCCTGCTGTGTACTGTCCTGCTGTGTACTGTCCTACTGTGTACTGTCCTGCTGTGTACTGTCCTGCTGTGTACTGTCCTGCTGTGTGCTGTCCTGCTGTGTGCTGTCCTGCTGTGTACTGTCCTGCTGTGTACTGTCCTGCTGTGTGCTGTCTTGTTGTGTAGTGTCCTGCTGTGTACTGTCCTGCTGTGTACTGTCCTGCTGTCCTGCTGTGTGCTGTCTTGTTGTGTAGTGTCCTGCTGTGTACTGTCCTGCTGTGTACTGTCCTGCTGTCCTGCTGTGTACTGTCCTGCTGTGTGCTGTGATACTGCGTGGAGCCAGTCAAGTTCAAATAGACTAAACCATTGTCTGTCACATTACTATGTCGTCACCATGGATGATGGCTGTCATTCGTCGTCGATAGACGATCCTGTGGTAATATCGGCCAACCGGAGTGTGTTTGTCTGTGTGTGTGGTCATCCCAGCTCTCTATGGAGTCAGACATACACTTAGTCTGGTCCCAGATCTGTTTGTGTTGTCTTGCCAACTCCTATGGTGATTGTCATGCCAAACAC
This sequence comes from Coregonus clupeaformis, assembly GCF_020615455.1. Classification (NCBI taxonomy): domain Eukaryota; kingdom Metazoa; phylum Chordata; class Actinopteri; order Salmoniformes; family Salmonidae; genus Coregonus; species Coregonus clupeaformis. The sequence continues at coordinate 8,653,240 of NC_059231.1, forward strand.
TAACAGATCTGGGACCAGGCTAACACACACAGGGTTTTACATTACATTATGTGACCGTGTTGACTGAGAAGCATTCTCTATGGCTGTGTGACAGACAGTGGGACCCGCTTTTAAAAGGATTTGTCGTTATGTGGGTTAAGCGTTGTTGTCATGGGAGAGATGTAGTGGTGAGATAATGTTGGCCTGAAGTGGATGTGTAAATGTGAGCTTTACACACGTTTCTACACCAGCCCATGGAGTCTACCGTTTACAGTCAACAATCAGTTTCACTCAGTCAACCTTTGCCAAGGTTCCTATCATAGACTTTCGTCAGAGCAGCCAAAAACATAGTCTCCATGTACACCCTTGAAAAGGCCTTACCGGTATGGAAATCCTTCTAAGCAGCCTTGTCAATAAAACAAAGCAATCAAACCTGCTATAGTTCATAGTAAAAAGACCACAATATGACTAGGATGGATTCCTGAGTTTATAATCAAATTATAATCCCTGGTAAATGCGTTAGAGAGATTGCTGTGCCAGGTACAATCATCCCAGGTCGTTATTCATACAGTCTAATCATCAGGACAAATAAGGTTAATATAATAATATAATCTTCTATCAGATTATAATGAGATTATACCTGTTGTTTACCTTCCAGTAGACAGTATTAGTCGATATGTTATTGCAGTGTCTTGTCCCACTGAGTCTATGAATAGTTTGTCATATAGGGCCGAACCTAACTTCAGATCTATACATGCTAATGGCATTTGTATGCCCTATGGAAGTGGTCAGACGGTTAGATGACACGGATGCTAATCTACAGGACTGTTTTTTGCTAGCACAGACCGGAATGTGTTTCGGGATTCATCCAATGGCATTGAGGAGTACACCACCTCCGTCACCGGCTTCATCAATAAGTGCATCGACGACGTCGTCCCCACAGTGGCCGTACGTACACATCCCAACCAGAAGCCGTGGATTACAGGCAACATCCGCACTGAGCTAAAGGTTAGAACAAGGGTTATAACTGGGTTGTGGGTGGTCCTCTGTAGCTCAATTGGTAGAGCACGGCGCTTGTAAAGCCAGGGTAGTGGGTTCAATCCCCGGGACCACCCATACATAAAAATTTTAGGCACACATGACTGTAAGTCGCTTTGGATAAAAGCGTCTGCTAAATGGCATATTATATTATATTATTAACTGCCCCTTTCAAGGAGCGGGTCACTAATCCGGACACTTATAAGAAATTCTGCTATGCCCTCAGACAAACCATCAAACAGGCAAAGCTTTAATACAGGACTAAGATTGAATCCTACTACACCAGCTCTGATGCTCGAAAAAAAAATAAAAAAATGTGGCAGGGCTTGCAAACTATTACGGACTACAAAGGGAAACCCAGCCACAAGCTGCCCAGTGATGCGAGTCTACCATACGAGCGAAATGCCTTTTATGCTCGCTTCAAGGTAAGCAACACTGAAGCACGCATGAGAGCACCAGCAGTTCCGGACGACTGTGTGATCACGCTCTCCGTAGCCGATGTGAGTAAGACCTTTTAAACAGGTCAACATCCACAAGGCCGCGGGGCCAGACGGATTGCCAGAGCGTGTACTCAGAGAATGTGCGGTCCAACTGGCAAGTGTCTTCACTGACATTTTCAACCTCTCCCTGAACGAGTCTGTAATACCTACATGTTTCAAGCAGACCACCATAGTCCCTGTGCCCAAAAATACAAAGGTAACCTGTCTAAATGACTACCGCCCTGTAGTACTCACGTCGGTAGCCATGAAGTGCTTTGAAAGGCTGGTCATGGCTCACATCAACACCATCATCCCAGAAACCCTAGACCCACTCCAATTTGCATACCGCCCCAACAGATCCACAGATTACACAATCTCAAATGCACTCCACACTGCCCTTTCCCACCTGGACAAAAAGAACACCTATGAGAGAATGCTGTTCATTGACTACAGCTCAGTGTTCAACACCATAGTGCCCACAAAGCTCATCACTAAGCTAAGGACCCTGGGACTAAACACCTCCCTCTGCAACTGGATCATGGACTTCCTGACAGGTGGTAAGGGTAGGCAACAACGCATCTGCCACGCTGATCCTCAACACCGGGGTCCCTCAGGGGTGCGTGTTAGTCCCCTCCTGTACTCCCTGTTCACCCACGACTGCATGGCCAAGCACGACTCCAACACCATCATTAAGTTTGCTGACAGTGGTATGCCTGATCACCAACAACGATGAGACAGCCTATAGGGAGGAGGTCAGAGACCTGGCAGTGTGGTGCCAGGACAACAACCTCTCCCTCAATGTGAGCAAGACAAAGGAGATGATCGTGGACCACAGGAAAAGGAGGGCCGAACAGGCCACCATTAACATCGACTGGGCTGTAGTGGAGCGGGTCGAGAGTTTCAAGTTCCTTGGTGTCCACATCACCAACAAACTTTCATGGTCCAAACACACCAAGACAGTCGTGAAGAGGGCACGACAACATATTTTCCCCTTCAGGAGACTGAACAGATTTGGCATGGGTCCCCAGATCCTCAAAAGGTTCTACAGCTGCAGCATCGAGAGCATCCTGACTGGCTGCATCACCGCCTGGTGTGGCAACTGCTCGGCCTCCGACCGCAAGGTGCTACAGAGGGTAGTGCGTACGGCCCAGTACATCACTGGGGCCGAGCTTCCTGCCATCCAGGACCACCCCCCCCCCCCTTTGATTTTACACTGCTGCTACTCACTGTTTATTATCTATGCATAGTCACTTTACCCCTTCCTACATGTTCAGTGCCTTGCAAAAGTATTCATCCCCCTTTGCATTTTTCCTATTTTGTTGCATTACAACCTGTAATTTAAATAGATTTTTATTTGATTTCATGTCATTGACATACACAAAATAGTCCAAATTGGTGAAGTGAAATTCAAAAAATAACATGTTTCAAAAAATTCAAAAAAATACATTACGGAAAAGTGGTGCATGCATATGTATTCACCCCCTTTACTATGAAACCCCTAAATAAGATCTGGTGCAACCAATTACCTTCAGAAGTCACATAATTAGTTAAATAAAGTCCACCTGTGAGCAATCTAAGTGTCACATGATCTGTCACATGATCTCAGTGTATATACACCTGTTCTGAAAGGCCCCAGAGTCTGCACCACCACTAAGCAAGGGGCACCACCAAGCAAGCGACACCATGAAGACCAAGGAGCTCTCCAAACAGGTCAGGGACAAAGTTGTGGAGAAGTACAGATCAGGGTTGGGTCATAAAAAAATATCCGAAACTTTGAACATCCCACCAAGCACCATTAAATCCATTATTAAACAATTGAAAGAAAATGGCACCACAACAAACCTGCCAAGAGCGGGCCGCCCACCAAAACTTACGGACCAGGCAAGGAGGGCATTAATCAGAGAGGCAACAAAGAGACCAAAGATAACCCTGAAGGAGCTGCAAAGCTCCACAGCGTAGATTGGCTGGATGAGGTCATGATTTCACCCCACTAGTTAGACAGCTGGCTGGATGAGGTCATGATTTCACCCCACTAGTTAGACAGCTGGCTGGATGAGGTCATGATTTCACCCCACTAGTTATACAGCTGGTTGGATGAGGTCATGATTTCACCCCACTAGTTAGACAGCTGGCTGGATGAGGTCATGATTTCACCCCACTAGTTAGAGAGCTGGCTGGATGAGGTCATGATTTCACCCCACTAGTCTATTAAGTTTATATTGATCCAGGCGTAGATGGGTGATATGAATTCATTGCAGAAAGCAGAGAGAGAAAACTGCTGACTGACGATAAACTGGTTGTGCAACATAAAACAGAATCACTCTGCCATGACTCTCTCTCTCTCTCTCTCAATTCAATTTTCAATTCAATTTAAGGGCTTTATTGGCATGGGAAACGTGTGTTAACATTGCCAAAGCAAGTGAAGTAGATAGTAAGCAAAAGTGAAATAAACAATAAATATTAACAGTAAACATTACACTCAGAAGTTTCAAAAGAATAAAGACATTTCAAATGTCATATTATGTATATATACAGTGTTGTAACAATGTGCAAACAGTTAAAGTACAAATGGGAACATAAATAAACATAAATATGGGTTGTATTTACAATGGTGTTTGTTCTTCACTGGTTGCCCTTTTCTTGTGGCAACAGGTCACAAATCTTGCAGCTGTGATGGCACACTGTGGTTTTTCACCCAGTAGATAAGGGAGTTTATCAAAATTGGGTTTGTTTTCGAATTCTTTGTGGATCGCTGTAATCTGAGGGAAATATGTGTCTCTAATATGGTCATACATTTGGCAGGAGGTTAGGAAGTGCAGCTCAGTTTCCACCTCATGTTGTGGGCAGTGTGCACATAGCCTGTCTTCTCTTGAGAGCCAGGTCTGCCTACAGCGGCCTTTCTCAATAGCAAGGCTATGCTCACTGAGTCTGTACATAGTCAAAGCTTTCCTTAAGTTTGGGTCAGTCACAGTGGTCAGGTATTCTGCCACTGTGTACTCTCTGTTTAGGGCCAAATAGCATTCTAGTTTGCTCTGTTTTTTTGTTTGTTCTTTCCAATGTGTCAAGTAATTCTCTTTTTGTTTAATAATGATTTGGTTGGGTCTAATTGTGTTGTTGTTGTTGTTGTTGTTGTCCTGGGGCTGTGTGGGGTCTGTTTGTGTTTGTGAACAGAGCCCCAGGACAAGCTTACTTAGGGGACTCTTCTCCAAGTTCATCTCTCTGTAGGTGATGGCTTTGTTATGAAAGGTTTGGGAATCGCTTCCTTTTAAGTGGTTATAGAATTTAACGGCTCTTTTCTGGATTTTGATAATTAGCGGGTATTGGCCTAATTCTGCTCTGCATGCATTATTTGGTGTTTTACGTTGTACACGGAGGATGTTTTTGCAGAATTCTGCATGCAGAGTCTCAATTTGGTGTTTGTCCCATTTTGTGAATTCTTGGTTGGTGAGCGGACCCCAGACCTCAGAACTATAAAGGGCAATGGGTTCTATAACTGATTCAAGTATTTTTAGCCAGATCCTAATTGGTATGTCAAATTTTATGTTCCTTTTGATGGCATAGAAGGCCCTTCTAGCCTTGTCTCTCAGATCGTTCACAGCTTTGTGGAAGTTACCTGTGGCGCTGATGTTTAGGCCGAGGTATGTATAGTTTTTTGTGTGCTCTAGGGCAACGGTGTCTAGATGGAATTTGTATTTGTGGTCCTGGCAACTGGACCTTTTTTGGAACACCATTATTTTTGTCTTACTGAGATTTACTGTCAGGGCCCAGGTCTGACAGAATCTGTGCAGAAGATCTAGGTGCTGCTGTAGGCCCTCCTTGGTTGGTGACAGAAGCACCAGATCATCAGCAAACAGAAGACATTTGACTTCAGATTCTAGTAGGGTGAGGCCGGGTGCTGCAGACTGTTCTAGTGCCCTCGCCAATTCGTTGATATATATGTTGAAGAGGATGGGGCTTAAACTGCATCCCTGTCTCACCCCACGGCCCTGTGGAAAGAAATGTGTGTGTTTTTTGCCAATTTTAACCGCACACTTGTTGTTTGTGTACATGGATTTTATAATGTCGTATGCTTTTCCCCCAACCCCACTTTCCATCAATTTGTATAGCAGACCCTCATGCCAAATTGAGTCAAAAGCTTTTTTGAAATCAACAAAGCATGAGAAGACTTTGCCTTTGTTTTGGTTTGTTTGTTTGTCAATTAGGGTGTGCAGGGTGAATACGTGGTCTGTCGTACGGTAATTTGGTAAAAGCCAATTTGACATTTGCTCAGTACATTGTTTTCACTGAGGAAATGAACTAGTCTGCTGTTAATGATAATGCAGAGGATTTTCCCAAGGTTGCTGTTGACGCATATCCCACGGTAGTTATTGGGGTCAAATTTGTCTCCACTTTTGTGGATTGGGGTGATCAGTCCTTGGTTCCAAATATTGGGGAAGATGCTAGAGCTAAAGATGATATTAAAGAGTTTAAGTATAGCTAATTGAAATTTGTGGTCTGTATATTTTATCATTTCATTGAGGATACCATCAACACCACAGGACTTTTTGGGTTGGAGGGTTTGTATTTTGTCCTGTAGTTCATTCAATGTAATTGGAGAATCCAGTGGGTCCTGGTAGTCTTTAATAGTTGATTCTAAGATTTGCATTTTATCATGTATCTTTTTTTGCTGTTTGTTCTCTGTTATAGGGCCAAAAAGATTGGAGAAGTGGTTTACCCATACATCTCCATTTTGGATAGATAGCTCTTCGTGTTGTTGTTTGTTTAGTGTTTTCCAATTTTCCCAGAAGTGGTTAGAGTCTATGGATTCTTCAATTACATTGAGCTGATTTCTGACATGCTGTTCCTTCTTTTTCCGTAGTGTCTTTCTGTATTGTTTTAGTGATTCACCATAGTGAAGGCGTAGGCTCAGGTTTTCTGGGTCTCTATGTTTTTGGTTGGATAGGTTTCTCAATTTCTTTCTTAGGTTTTCTCTCTCTCTCTCTCTCTCTCTCTCTCTCTCTCTCTCTCTCTCTCTCTCTCTCTCTCTCTCTCTCTCTCTCTCTCTCTCTCTCTCTGTCTCTCTCTCTCTCTCTGTCTCTCTCTCTCTCTCTCTCTCTCTCTCTCTGTCTCTCTCTGTCTCTCTCTCTCTCTCTCGCTCTCTCTTTCTCTCTCTCTCTCTCTCTCTCTCTCTCTCTCTCTCTCTCTCTCTCTTGCTCTCTCTCTCTCTCTCTCTCTCT